>NW_025783316.1:0-30679 GCF_021130785.1 Homalodisca vitripennis | reverse complement strand
AATTTTTGTATTTCATATACCTTGGGTAATTACCTTTTTAAGATAATAAATAAATAAACATTTAATATTACGATATTTTGTAGATGAATTCTTAATATCACAAAACGAAAAATATTTGAAATCTTTGAATAAACTCGCATTGGCAGGGATAATGTACATAGGAAACACGAATTAATGACTGGGATTAACATTTACATTTATTACAGGTTATTTATAATGAGTTAAATTGCTAACTGAAGTTCCTGTATTAATTAGTTACATAAAATAAAATAAGTTCGAGTATAGGAAGATTATTTGAAAAATGTGAATAGATGTGAAAATTGCAACACAAACTTATTTATATGGATAGTATCTACAAGGGAAATGAAACAAATATTTTAACTTATAAACCTTATTTATTTAGAATAAATAAACTGGACTTATATGGTGAAACTGGTATAAAATACAAAACAAATAATTGAAAAAAATATTACACATAATATACCAAAAATGCGCTCATTCGTCTAAAACTTGGATCATCTGGATTAGCTATTATAACAAAAAAATTATACTAAATGTTAGTAAAAACAGACTAAAACACTATAAGAATAACAATGGACTGATTCAAAACACTTTGTTTAACAATTATAACCAACATACGACCAACACACAAGTACTTAAACAGCTGAATGAAACGAACGCGTCTGTAGGCGTATGCCGCGTCACAGGCCATACAAAAAATGGCGGCGATTGCTTTCAACCCGAGTAGATACCGTTACAAAGTCCACCAACGGTGACAGAGCGTTTTTTCTAGTCCCGACAGTCGAAAAGGAACATCGATTCTGCTCTCTTACGGAAGTTTTAACAACTAATTCTTCGCCATTTCAAAAGTAAAGCTTTTGCGTTTTTAGACGTATTCCGCGTTTTAAAGCATCGGCAGTTCCGCGTCTTTAGGCGTTAGCCGCGTTGGAAGGGTTAAAAAAAACTAGTAAATTTTTAAAGTATTACAGACAAAAGTTTTTGAATGAGAATCACAGATAAAACTGTTATAAATATTCAAAAATAATTTAAGCTTAATAAGAGTATGAACACTTTTAAGAGATAAATTTTGTCAAGAACGTATAAAAAAAATTCCTGAATAATAATGAAAAATAAAAGAAACTTCAAATCAGTAAATATGACACCAAGTACTGAATTATGTAGGTTTCGATAAAAGGAAGCCCTCAAATCCTAACTCCTTTCAATACTAACTGAAACAGGAATTACTTACCAGCGAGCCAGAGCAAGTCATAGATGATGTGCACTATGTCACTTACAGTCTGATAGTGAGTAAGAGCATCAGATCTAGCGTGTCTGCAGACACAGATCTCCAAAGACTGTAACACGGGTTACTTAACCACGAGCCAAAGCCATCATTAATGCTGCGCAGTATGTCACTGGCAGTCTGGATAGTGAGTAAGAAGCATCAGCCGTCAAGCCTGCCTGCAGACACAGGTCCCCAAGATGTTTGGTCATGCGGGCCGAGGCTTCTCTTGCGGTTACTCCGAGACTCCATATCCAGGCCGACAAAGTCTCTCCTCTCGAACGGTGCAAGTAGTAGTGAAACTTTGTCTATCTGGAACACTTTTACTTTATAAACTACAAACAATTTATGTTTGTTTTGGTGTTTAACCCTCTAACTAGCAATTATTCAATGTATATACTTATTTGTTGTTCCTCAATTCCTCAGTTACTAAGTCTGTGTGTGTGTTTACTTATCTAAATTAGAAGAAAATATTGTAAGTAAGCTAATATCTGTTAAATAAATCTTATTATTTATCATTTACCTCTGGTTTTTAAGAATAAAATGTATTTACTGTATTTTATGTACTACAAAATATAATAAAACATATTTTAGTAATTCACTTAAGTAGTTACTAATGGTTTTCACAGTCAAGTTTTACTGCACTTACATGATTAGACTACTATTATGTGAACAAGATTTATCAAATTTAGTTTAAATTAGCCAGGAATGAAATGGCCGGTATTTTATAATTTCTAGTTTGTTCAATCTGATTAACTTTTAAACTTTAATTTGAGTAAGATTTTTAAACATAACTCAAAAAATTCTATGATTGTTTAGACTACTTTTACATAAAAAGGATGATATTTATGTCCTGAACAAATCCTTAATGCTATAATATAGCTTACCTTCCTCTCTACATCTTTCATGGCGCTTGGATTCAAGGACCCAGAAAAGAGTAGATAGGAACTCTAAGATCTCTGAATCAAGTACGTCAAGTTCCCCGTCAGATGCACAAAATATTGCTCTACTCTTGAAGTTCGAAGGGGTTGGGAAAGATGGAGTGTTGGGGCCATCGTTGACCCCAATTATAATGCATCTTGAGTCGTACAGAGTACTTGTGTACTTCACTTCTCAAAGCTTTCATGCACTCTACACACACGTTCGTTCAGCTCTACCTGTGTGCTGCATTTCCCTGTAAAGAGGAACAACAGTTAATGTGACAGGATAGAACAAAAGTATATAATAAAATCCAACATTTTAGTACAAACCTTTGTGCCAAATGGTAGGGTTATAACTTAAATTTACAGTATTCCACATGCATGAGAAATAGATTGGCCAAGATAGGCTCTGAAATTCTTTTGGTAGGGCCAGAGCAAGGTTTGTAGAGTAACTTTCTCTTATAGTAAATGCATGAGAAAAAAAGATAAGATCCGAGACTTGGAGCAATCAAAAATGATTATCTTCCATACGCTAAAGGGTAGCCTAGACTCCCTATATTTAAACAAGGAGGATATACAAGACCTCCTTCGAAAACATCTAATGAAAGTTGGTTTAATCCAATCCAGACTGATAAATACAGACTCTGCAGAGAGCCAGAAGAGGTCAGTGACACAAACACATATGGCTAAAGTGTCTTAACTATTTTTTTAAACCAGGATCAATTTCCTAGGAGCTTATTTTTTGAGCCCAGAAGACATCAGAGAACAGGAGCCCACAGATCTAATTGATGTTTTACAGAAGCCTCAGATCTGAGTTAAGTACAATTAATAGAAGTACAAAGGTCCTTTGAGGTTTAGGTGCAGGTTCTTAGACTTTTCTCTCATTTACAAAACAAATTGCTAGAATATCAGAGAGTAAGAGAGAGTTTTTAAAACGAATATGTAAGAAATAAAATACCACAATTTGGTAATAGTTCAAATTTACAGACTTTTTAAATTGAATAATCATATGTACATATTTAATTTATCCATATGAACAATTTTAAGAATACATTATTGGGGTTTAAGTGAGATCTATGTTTTTAAACTTTAAAGTGGGATGAGCTGATTTTTCAGAGTGAGTGTTGGTTTTGGGAAAATGTTGTATTGAATAAAAGTATTTTTATCTCTAGTGTGTGCTCTAGATGGATATGGCTATTAGAGCTCCATAGTCCTAATCAAGCTAAATACCCATATAAATGTCAAGCTAATGGCTAATAACCAATATAAATAAAGTGAATGAATTACAGTGGATAGGAAAATAAAGGAAGCGCAACAAACTCACTTTTATAAGTCAATTTAAGTATTTAAAATAATTTACAGTAACTAAAAATAAACACCTTGATTGACAACAGTTTGGTTAATAGAATCAAGCAATCATGGTGAAATGTTGTTGGAACGAAAATGCTTTTTCTAATATTTTCTAACATCAACGAATTCACAAGCAGATTTGGACAACTAAACTCAAATGTTAACTTATATCATTTTATGTTTCTTAGGACACTTACAATTACCAATGGTGGACAAGTCCAAAGAGCCTGCGATGAGTCTGGAAATCACCCCAGTCATTGTTACCAACCAAGTAGTCTTTTACGTACTTTAACTTTATATTTCTTTCAAAACCAATACTGTCCGATTATATTCAAATTCGTCACTTTGGCAATTCTTTCATAAATCTTATTATAAGTCTTTGCAGTTACTTCTTCACCTAAAAATTAAATATTAACATTACAAAGATTCATACAAAACATGTCAAATGACTTGCAATTAAATCAGTCAGAAAGTATCTTGCACAATACAGTCGGTGGTACATGAATTGTTGATCATTTTGTTGGATTAAGAAAATATTTATAACCATTAGATTCAAAGGATAAAACAAAAATTTTAACTATTATAGATCGCTACATGTTTCAAAACAAAACTAACAAACAGTACAACTTTTAGCCTCTTATTATGCAAATTTAAGTTGTTCTTCTTTGTTAAAAAAAACGATAACAGGATTTGTTTAAATACTATGTTTAACGCTACTGAATGTTACCATAGTATATAATTAACATATAACATTTGATTTCACACCTTTTTTGCAGATGAAAATACAAGAATATAATATACAAGTAAGATAAAATAAATAACTAAAAGCCATGAACCTGTGACTAAACAGAAGGAGATATAAAGGGCTTGAATCATGGTAGAAAAATTTTATGATTTCTTGCCAGCATTTTGATAACTTTTAATAAAATTTATTTATTTTATATTAATATAAGCTATAAATCTTTTTACAGTCCATGCAATATTGATAGAACCAAAATAAGAGGGAGGTGGAGGAGACTTTGCATCGAAGAGGCTCAATGATGCTGGAAACTGGGAAACTACCAATGATGATAATAATAATTCCAAACAGGCTTTCGTTAAAAAAATCTAGTTCTGTTTTTAAAAACTTCCTGAGGGATTAAACAATATCATGTATTTAACATTACTTGGACAGACATGAACCTGGAACCGATGTCCATTATTTGTGCAGTTGTCTTTTTTTGTCCTTTTTAAAACTAATTTTTCATCTTTATTATTTTGTTTAATTATTGTGTTATTATTGTTAATACCAACACCTTCTTTCTTGTAAATTGCTTACTTTTTTTATTATAATTTATCTTTAAAATTATACTCTTCCATGTACAACTTAAACTGAAGGCGCAAAAGTGTTTGACAATAGACAATTTCTTTATTTACATAATTTTGGAGATTAGTAATGAGTCATATTGTTACTTGTTACATTAGTAGTCCAAAGTAAAAACATTAGTAGTAGTAAAATTCATCCACTGAGTAGTACAGTCTCTTCAACAGCCAATAAGTCAATCCGCTTCTTCATCTGTTATGCTGGTGTGTTCTTCAATTCTTCTAGCAATATTGTGAACAAATTTTTCTCCAACAATGTTGGTTTTTTTCCTGGTAATGGATTATAGGATAAAGTTGATGTCTTGTGTTATGGTGGTTAAAACTGTTCAAATGAAAGAAGCTACAAAAATATCCATTAGAGACTACTGAACAAAACTAAAATATAAATTTACAATTGTTACATCTACGTAACATTATAATAGAGCTATCATTAAATTCTTGTAATTCTGATATAATATAAATTAACAGCTTATATATCTGTTGTATCTAGAATTTTTTAAATACTTTATTTACCGATTTGCTTGACGAGAACCAACAACGTTGCATGATCATGAGCGTTTTGATCATAGTCAGGGTGAGACATATTTGTATCCGGCGTAGGACTGGACAGAATCACACTTACAGACGATCTCATTTGTAATCTGCAAAAATTTCATCTTATCATCTTATTTATGAATGAATATCAATTTTCTCTAATGAAAATAATCTAGCTTTATGTAGACATATAAATACCTTATAGGAAGAAATTTAAATATTTTAAAAGACAACATTTCTGAGGTAGTTAATTTTTAATTACATACTATTCTAATACCTTATTGACAATACTAGAATGATGTTTCAGTGAAGTTTGGATTTTGATGAGCCCAAAAAGTAGCCTATACTCCTTCTTAATAAAGTTAATCTTGTAAATCAGTGTAAAGTAATCACAACAGTAAGTCATCACACTCTTTAAAAATGGTTTCGGAAGTTACTAGCTTCCATGTTTGGTTTCCTCATACAACTTAAATTGACATACACAAGGAAGATTGTACAAACATATAAAGACAATATTTTTTTCCGTGTGAAAGATTCCGTGCGTTCCCAGGACTGATTTTTTTGGGAGGAGGCGGCACCTGATTTGGTGTTAACAGCATGCAGTTATGATGATAAGTCTGGGGAGGGTAAAAAGAATGCAAATTTCAAATTTTATAGCCAAAATTACTCCACAGCACACAACTCAAAACATATGTAGCGTAGTACAAAGTGTTAAATAAAATTATTAGGAACGTGACATTTGTATCATTGCATAACCAGAGAAGTAATAGCCAACTAAGGTGTAATAAAAGTGACTGTTAGTGAGAACAACTAATTGGTGACTATTGATTTCTTAAATATATTGTAAATAAAGTTCAATTGAAGGGACTCAATACTCAAGCTAAATTTGTTAAACATTGATTTATAAGTATTCAGATTATTTAAAAAGCATAACCTAAGTATGAGAGATTTAATTATTTTGGAAGATTTTTTTGATTGAATTTAGAGCTCAATTTTCTACCTCAAGTTACTTATTATAGAACTCAAATCAAGCAATAAAACACTAATAGACAGTCAGGTGTTAAAACCAATAGGACATCATAAACTATACTTTCTAACATATAATAGTCCTAAGGCCTACCATGAAAACATAGAATTTTATATTGAAACTACATTGATATAATTACTCCACTCAATTCTTCAAACTTTTTAAAGTATAGTACAAATTACGCTCAATTAAATACTTAACAATTAACTGGTGTCTGCAAGAGAACACATTTGCAAAATAAGAAATGTGCTGTGTGTATGAGTACATTGCTTGAGAACTTGAACTGACAGGCACAGGACATTCTGACACTACTTTTTTACCAGCTAGTTATAGCTCACTTGGCTAATTGACTGCACTGGGGTTCATATCGGCTGGAGATCCTGAGTTCAAATCCTGCTCATGACATTTATTTTTGCCAAGAATAATTTTTATAGAAATTGATTTATTGAGCCTATATCCATTAATTTTTATTGCATAACTATTAATTTTTAGCAATAGACAATAAAAAGAATCTAACTATATTATAATATTAAAAAACAATGATAAAAATATATTTTAAGTAAAAAATATATAAACTATACTCAAAATTTCCTTAGTTTAATTTAATTAGTGGATGTAATAAAATAAATTTTTAAAAAAATTATAAAAAAGAGATTAGGAAAAAGGAGCTAACACGATAAGTGAAAATAAACTTTGAAAAATGAAAAACGATGTTGAAATGGGATTTGCTGCTGAAGACAATGTGTTTGCAAAGGTGAAGGGTTTTCCACCATGGCCAGCTAAAATAAAAAATATTATACCATCAAGATAATAATACGTACTACAATGTTGAATTTTATGGTACACCATGAATGGGCAAAACTAAAATTCTCAGATTTGTACTTATACAATGACAATAAAGCGGAGCTTGGTAAACCCAAAACAAGAAATCCAAAATTTAACAAAGCACTGCAAAGAAATTGAACAATCTATATCTGAATATTCCAATGAAATTTCCATAAATATAGAAAATGATTGTGCAGTAAATGAAAGTGTTTCGGTCAACAACAGGTTGGAGAGGAGAGTGGCTGAGCATGCTTGTGAGTTACACAATATATTTGGGCAGTTGATTTACAAGCATGGATCTGATGATTACACTGAAATTCTGCAAGTAACTACAAATATTCTTGATGAATATAAATGAAACAGTAATAACAAATAATTTACTGAAAGCCCAGATTGAGGAAGTTAGAAAGTAAATGTACTCACATTGAGAAAGCTTTAAAAAAAGAAAAAATCACTTCGGTTGGAGGAGCTTGAGTTGTCTGTATGTATGGAAGCGGATGTGGAAATGGATGTACAAAAACACAAAAGACACTATAAAGACATTGACTCAAGACTTATCTATTTATATTGAAGACGCTAAAATTAAAAACAAGGTAATTGAGGAGCTCAATGCTAATACAACTTTTTTAAACAATGAACTAAACCAACTAAATCAAGAAAATAGTTTACTTAATAGCAGAATTAGTCAACTAAAACTAAATATAGAGAATGAAAAATTAAAGTTCACAAGTCAGGTAAATGACTTTAAGTCTCTTGAAAACACCCTAAAACTACAAATAGCACAATTTGAACAGCACCAGAGTAATCTGAACATTAAAAAACTTTAGATGGTAAAGATGGTATTGTAAATGCTCAGGAAAATAATTTGAATTTATGTACTACATTGTTGGCAAATGAATGGATCCAGGACGATGTAATTTCATTGTATTTTGATTTCCTTCTTCGAAGTATTGTGATGGAAGATGTCTATTTTATGAAACCCATGTATTAGTCAGGCTATTAAGTGTGCAGAGGGTGTTGATGGTTTATTGGAACAGGAGAATGATTAGTAAGGCCTATGTATTCATAACCAATTAATGATTCTGAGGGAGCAATGGACGTCAGTGGTTTTCATTGGAGCTTAATGTTGTATGCCAAAACAGAAAAAAACATTTTATTACTTTGATTCAATGAAAAAATTACAATCTTAACCATGCCAAAAGATATATTCACAAAGATGGAATCTCACATGTGTTCATCAGGGCCATTGTTGTTTCATTGAAGTAAAGTGCCCACAACAAAGAGATGGCATTGAGTGCGGCGTCTACATGCTTTTCTTTGTGGATTGGTTGATAAAAATAATAATATGGGCTCAGGAGGATAATGGGACTTTTGACTTTAAAGGATGTTTTGATTCTTTTGAGATAAATGAGTCTGATATAATCCAGAAACGTTCTATTGTGACCTACTTAACATACAATCTACAATACAAGAAGTTGAGGGAAAGATATTGCAAAGGAATTGATTTTTTGTATTTTGAATGGAAAAGGAGACCTCAAAACAAATCAATCCCAGGTAAATATTTATGAGCCCCATGTGATTGCCAAAGAACGGGCACCAGCTAGTGAAAACACAACATTACAATATGATAATGAAGAAACATGCAGTGCCACTTCTAACAACCAGGAGTGGTCATTGGTGAAAGGGAAACATAGACTGAAATATTTTAACCACCAGCATTCCAGGAAGGAGTGTAAGGCCCTCTCGGGGGTTGATACTGCAAATAGGTATGATGTTTTGGACGGACACTCAGAAATTTATGAAAAGGAAAATAGATTGCCTATAAACAATCTTTCTGCTAACAACCTTACCAAGAAAATAAGTACAGACAAATCTATTCTGGTTAAAACTAAAAATGGTGTGAAAGATAGGAAAATTAAACTTCAGTTTGGAATGGAAGTGAACCTTTGTTTCAGATAGTCAGGGTTCACTTTTATCTTCAAGGTTGGAGGAGCTGAGCAATGGTAGAGTGAAATGCTTTGGGCTTGTAAGAGCTAACACCACTTTGACTCAAGTGATTGAATCTGCTTTACTGAGTGATGATAGCCCAGTGATTCTCCTAGGAGGAAGTAATGATAGTCTGAATGGTGATTTTCAAGATATTTACTCTAATCTGGAAAACCAATTACTGCTTCTCAGCAAGACTAAGCCTGTTTTTATCACTTCGATTCCACAAAGATTTGACGAAGATTTCAGGTTTGTTGATGATCAAGACTTAAGACTCGTTAATAACTACGTTACTGAGTTAACAAATAGGTTGAAGAATGTCTTTCTGATTGACTTAAGTGATTTCAGGAGGTTTCACTATACTACTCAAGGCCTCCATTTAAACAAAAGGGGGAAATCTAAATTGGCATATTTAATATTAAATGCTCTTTCCAAATGGCAGTCTAATGTCACTTCAGGAAACTTAAATAAGAGTATGAATATCAACTCCAATCCTGAAGACTGTAACAAACAACTATTGAACCTTATATGCCATCCTAAAAATTGTATCAACCTTATTGAAGAAGATATGGTTGATACCTTGTCCAGGAGTGAGTTGGAAGTCAACAGCCCAAGTGAACCCAGTGATGTTATTGGTTCTGGGAAAGAAATAAAAGTTCTGGATGCGGACATGTGGCAGGTGATTGAGGACTTGAAGAGTAATGATTCCCATTGCCTTCGCCCACTCGATCTCGGGTGATTTCGATCATCCAAGAAGGATGACAGCTGGAGTGGCAGTTACGTTTGAAAAACAGTTTGGCAAGCCTCAGAGGACGGATTGCATAACTGAGTTTCTGGCGTGTCAGAGAAGAAGTGATCCTCAAGCAGCAGCAGTATACAGCCTAATAACCAAAGATCACTATTACGGTAAGCCTAAGAAGAAGGACTATGACAGGGCATTTCTTGACCTGACACTGGAATTCAAGAAGAGGAAGTTCAGCACATTGGTATGCTCACCGATAGGTTGTGTCCGGGATCATGTGCAGCTCGACCATTTTGCCAAAAACATCAATCTTTTTCATAGGACCACTGGTGCTGCTGTTTTTGGTAATCACTAAAGAACAACCGGGAGCTCAAAGACCATTGCATCTTGGACTTTCTTATTCTGCATTTATCAGCAAGCTGAGGGATGAAATCAGGAGGGGAGGTCTCGTGAACCAGCCAGACACAGTAGCACTTACATCCTTGACGAGCCAGCCTCACTCGCCTCACCAAGTCAACGTCCAGAGAAGCAGTCAAAGTTTTTTAGACAATCTGAACATATTCCCACCTCTAAATTAAATGTATCTAAAAATTTGAATGACTCCTCCACCAAGATAAAACCTTCATTCAAATCAAAAAATAATCTTTTCATAATGCACCAAAATATTCAAAACTTTTTGTCTCGAAAACCATCATTAGAAATTGTATTAGATGAAATAAAAACCAGACATTTTAATTCTTTCAGAGCATAACCTTCAACCATTAGATATAAATAATACAAAAATAAATGACTACTGTGTTAAATCTTGGTACTGTAGAAAGCAATTTAGAGGTGGCGGAGTCTTAATTATGTGTCAAACAAATTTTAATCTAAAAAAGATTGAAATTCCTGAAATTAATGAATTGGTGACTGATAAAGAATTTGAATGCTGTTTGGCTCAATGTAAAATAGATGGATTATCTGTAGTTATAGTTGGTTTGTATAGAACACCTGGCTCAATTTACGATAATGTATTTTTGTACAAACTTAGTGTAGTTTTGGTTATTTTAAGTAAAAAATTTAAATACATAGTGTGTGCAGGGGACATAAATATTGACTGTTTGAAAAAATCTAGGGCTTCAGATATGTTTGGTAATGTGTTAACTCAACATAATATGTTTTCTATGGTTAATTTTGCCACAAGGGTTGCATTTGATTGTGAAAGCTCTATTGACCACATTTTTACTAATATACCAAAGCACCAACTGTCAATCTCTGGCCTTGTCACCGAGCTTTCAGATCATGATGCCCAACTTTTAGAAATCTCATATCAAAATCAAAGCAATTATAAAAATTATTTTACTCAATTAAATAGACAGTTTTCAGATAAAAATAAAAAAATATTCCTAAAAAAATTTAGCATCTGAGACATGGTTAAATCTTTATCAGGCACCAGTTGATAAGAAGTATAATACTTTTTATGACATTTTTATGTACTATTTTAACTCATGCTTCCCAAAAGTTAAAACTAGAATAAGGAATTGTAGCAGGATTAATTGGATAAGTGAGGATTTAAGAAAAGATAAAGAGGACTTAATTTGTTTAAGCCAAACTTTAAGGGTCACAAAAGATATTAATCTAAAGGATATGTTAAAGGAAAAGAAAAAGCTGTATTATAAAAAGTATAATTGACACTAAAAGTAAATATGTAATTAGTACAATAACAAAGTCTGACAACCCCTGCAAAGCTGTTTGGAAACTTATTAATAATGAAATAAAACCACTTGTAAAAAAAAATAATGAAATTAAGTTATCTATTAATGGTAAGGAAGAGAGTGATCCAAGAACAATCTGAAATATATTTAATGATCACTTTATAAATATAGTAGATGAATATGTAATTCCAAATATTGTCAGCAATTCAAATTTTGTATCCAATATCAATCATGGTAAAAATAATAATCAAAATGTTAGACCTACCCTCCAGAAATTTCGAGTCAAACCAATAACTGAATTAGAAATTGAAAAAATTGTTATGTCTTTTAAAAATAAATACTCGGCTGGTTTTCGATGAGGTTCCAATGCCAATTATTAAACATGCAAAAAAATTTCTGATTAAGCCACTCACCCATCTGATTAACTCATCCTTTATAAGCGGTATATTCCCTGATAAGTTAAAAATCTCTAAGGTAAAAAACTGTGTTTAAGAAAGGGAACACCACAGATCCTAATAACTACAGGCCCTTGGCTATTCTGCCGAGTTTTTCTAAAATATATGAAAGAGCAATGTATATGAGATTGATGGAGTTTCTTGAAACCAATGAGTTGTTTGACAACGAACAGCATGGGTTCAGGCCAGGTAAATCGGTCACAACTGCTGGCATTGACTTTATTGAATCAATTACAGATGCAGTTGATAGAGGTGACTATGCTGCAGGAATATTTATGGATCTGTGCAAGGCTTTTGATAGTGTATCACATAACAACCTAATAAGCACCCTCAGGGACTTGGGTATTATTGGAATGCCACTAAATTGGCTAAAATCCTACCTTAAACATAGAAAACAATATGTCGAAACATCATTCAAAAATAAATTTAATCAATTGATATGTATTAATTCTAAGTTAAAAAATATATATTACATGGTGTGCCTCAAGGATCTATTCTTGGGCCAATCTTGTTCTTATGCTACCTTAACGGCTTGCCGCAGACTGTAAAAAATTCGGGAACTAAAATGTGCTTGTATGCTGATGATTCTAATCTCATTTATATCAAACAAATCTTTGCAGGTAATTGAAGATCAAGCACAAAGTGATTTGATCTTAGTCAGAAAACTATTTCTCCAACAAAAATTTGTTACTTAATCTTGAAAAGACAAATTTTGTCTTATTCAGGACTCGCCAAAATAAATGTGTAGACAGTCCAAAGATCGAAATTGGACAAGTAAAACTTAATCAATTAGACAGTACAAAATTTTTAGGAATGGTTTTAGACAAAAACTTAACTTGGAATGAGCATACACATGCAGTTCTAAATAAATTATCTTCTGGGTTGTATGCTTTAAGGAGCATATCAAAAATTCTGTAGGTTGGATGTTTTAAAATTGGTTTATTTTGCCCATATACACTCACATATATCTTTTGGTATTGTGTTGTATGGTGCAACAAGTGATCAAAATTTACAAAGTATTCTTCACATTCAGAAACAAGCCATTCGTATAATGATTAATCTGGAGGATCGTGAATCGGCAAAGCAACATTTTCAAAACTCTAGGTATTCTTACTGTGTATGGCTTGTACATATTAGACACTGTGGTGGCTGTTAGGAAGGCTAGGGATAGACTTCCTGTATTGGGATCATCACATGGCTACTTGACTAGAAATCGAAACCAGTTGGCAGTACCAAAATCAAAATTAGAATTTAAGAGAAAAAACCCATTAGTTGCTGGAGTAAAGTTTTACAATAGTATCCCCGAAAATATAAAAAGCATTCCTAATGTCAAATTGTTCAGACTAAAATTAAAACAATATCTTGTTGACAAAACATTATACTCATTTAATGAGTTTTTTGAGAGCAGGGTGAAATAAACTATAGATTATTGCTTAAGTGTTAGTTATACTTTTGTTTAAATACATACTGTTTTTAGCAAATTAACTTATGTATTTAGTTCTTAAATCTAAGTTCATACTATTGACACCGTTTATATTTGTTATATTTATTCTTGTAATGTAATGTGCAAATGGTAAATAAAGATTGTTTTGAATTTGAATTTGAACTATACAAATGTATATACGTTTGCGACAGCACCAATATTAACCCTTGAAGTGAGGAGCTCCTGCAATTTATTTTCAGTATCTTATTCTAGAAAATAGGTCTAATGCCATTTTTATTACTAGAGTAAGGCAGGAGGTTTTGGATCTTACCTTATTTAAAGGCCTTATATGCGTTAACATAGCAAGGTGTCATGCCTCACTTTCAGAATCATTGTCTCATTACGTTCGGCATGTAGAGGCAGAAGTAAAGACGAACGTGACCAACAGGGTTCCAAAAAATCCACCAACTGAAGGGGATACAGAGTGCCCCTAGCAGAAGAGTTGGAGAATAGAACCCTATCAGAAAAAATGAGTTTGAAGTAGAAAGTTCAGCTCAATTGGTAGAGAAAGCCATCATAAAGGCCTATAGGAAAAAACTGCCCCCTCAAATACAATACGCTACTGAAAGATGTGCCTTGGTGAACAAAGAGGCAAGAAACACTTAAAAACAAAACTGGAAAACTTCTTGAATTGGCAAATAAGATAGTTGACTGGTTCTCATACCAAAATGCCCTAACGAATACAAGAAATAAAAATAGAAAAAATAAAAGAAGAACCTGACAAAACTTTTGTAAAAACATAGCAGCCTAGCAGAGGTTGCCAGGCTTCATAAAACTCACCAAAATGATCACTGTAACCATCTAGGGTCTTTAGTAAAGGCTATTTGCAGCCATACAGTGAACAAGAAGGAGACTTTAGAACTGTTGTTGGAGACGCACTTTCCAGGTGGACTCAACTCAAAATGAGCATTTTTATTCTCTGGCTGGAGCGAGATGAGGTTGAGAGGTTGCAAAATCCAGACATCGGTCAAAGATAATATTTACATTAGAAAGGATTAAATTTGAAATAACATTCTTCAACCCCTATGAATCTCCTGGGCGGATGGAGTCTTCCCAGCCCTTCTACAAGAGGGGCTTGACATTCTCTTAAATATACTGATCATCCTGTTTAGAAGTAGCTATGCCCTACAATTTATTCCAAGTAACTGGGGGACGGTACACTGGTTGTTTGTGCAGAAAAAGGATAGAGATTCATCTCAACTAAATTCTTACAGACCAATTTAGCCTAACCTCCTTCATAGTGAAAACTATGGAAAAAATAATAAATAGACATATACAAGCCAAAACCTAACTGGTACGCCCACTTAATCTATATCAACTAGCATAAATGGAAGTTAAGTCAACTACCACCGCTCTTCACAGCTTAGTGAAAGTGATGGAAGACACCTTCAAAGAAAAGTAAGGGTACTTTGGGATTATACCGACCACACCCAGACATCAATCGTTATTTGACATTTTGCTTCTACTGATTACTAGATTAGCGTTAGAACAATATTTCGTCAATATAAAACAGGAATTGTCTTATCGCAAACCCCTCCCCATCCTCAGACAGAGGTCAAAGTCGAGCGGTCTAAGTAGATAACGTGATTGCAGAGTCTCGCCGCCCGTTCAGCTGGTGTGTGTCGCTTTGTTGTACTTCAGTGTTTTAGCTCTACATTTCTCCAAACACAAAACTTCAATAAAAACAAACATTACCAAACTAAAACTAAACTCTTTATTGAAAAACACTCAAAACTTGTTTTTATACTTGATCACACTCCGCCACCCAAAATGGCGAGTGCCTCCGGCCATCAGCGCGGGCTTCGGCAGCACCAAAGGTTGTTAGTTTGTGCCACCAAAGGTGCTGCCGAAGCCCGCGCTGATGTCAACGAAAGAAAAACATCCCTCGAGATAGTACCTATCAGTAAAATATCAAATTCTAGAGGGGCTGATCAGAAATATAAATTGAATTGTAATGGAAAGGCAATTATGTACTGTGTAAATCATGTGATGCCGCGCGGCCTGCCGTAATCGGGATTCTCGAGAAAGATAAGATAACAGCGACAACAATACCGATCACAATACCTGGAAATGCTTGTAAGTTTTGTAATTTTGTAATTAAAAGAGTTGTTTTTCGTGTTCTTCATACTGGTGTGGTCGGTATAATCCCAAAAGTAAGCCCTGGTCAGTATCTTTTTGGATATTGAAAGAACTTTCGAACGAGTAGCATATCAATCTATGGAGGCAGCTCTAGAACAGTTTGGAGTCCCTCCTAAGTCAAGTTCTCACATAACCCCAGAATGATTCCTCTGACTAAAAGCATCAAGAACGTAATAGAGTTAACACACTACAGCCAGAGTAATGGTCACCATTGTTATCCAAAAGGCAGTGAAAAGCTACAGCACATGACAGTGTTGTTAGTGCTGTAATAAGCTCTTGAACACAGAACACTCATATAAGCTATCGGAGTATTATTTTAAAATGTTTGCAGCTGTTGATATGGATTATTTAAGTTAATTGTTCAAAATAATTGATAAGTATCGATTGATTATATCGATGGTTAAGATTAAGTAATATCGTTTGCCAATTTCAATATAAAAAACCAGGTCCGCTTATCGTACCCTACCCTTGTTTCGTTCAGGAGGACGACTGGGAAGAGTACAATAAGCGGACCCGGTTATTTATATCAATTGGTACAATCATCGATACTTAATATTCACTTATCGAATACGCGTTGATAACGCTTATCACGCCCAACCTGGATGACCAGAATACATTAATAACAGTGAAAGTTTGATTAGCAACCGTGGCTGATAACTTTATTGATATTCAGTACATCAACCCTCAATAACTCAATGAGTTCTAAACTATATGATGAACACAGTTTTTTTGAAAAATTCCTCAATAACCAGCTTAACTATTACTCAACAAAATCAAATTCTTGGCTATGTCTGATAAATTGTACTGTAGATTAGGTTTCTTCATACCTTCTGATTAGGTAGATTTCAATAATCTGCCTAGTAAATAATGATATCCATAATAATACACTATTATAAACTTGTTAGTGTATTATACCACCAGTACCTTAAAAATAGATAAAATCTACTTCATACAAATATTGTTTACAACGTCTGATTCAACATAACAACCTGTTATACACCAACACAGTCAACACACCAATCTACTCTTGTAATAGGCATATCGTACATGTAACATAACCTAGCTTACGTGAATTAAAACGTCAAAGTAGTTTTTTCTTGAAACTTTCATTAGTGGTACTGGTGTATTATTTTATTATGAAGCTTTAATGTGCATTAAGTCGAAAATTCTTTATTTATAATCATAAGTATTCCAAGTAAATAGTCACAACATTAGATATTTACATATAGGTCAATAAATAAAGTATATATAAATTTAGATAAGCTGTATATGACTGGTAATATTACTGTGATGTATAAATCAAGTGTAAATAAGATGGTCTCTTCAGTAGTCTGCTTTATAGGTGCCCTATGTTCAAAGAACAATCAAATCTTTAAAGCCCACTCTACGACAACCCCTTTGTCCCTAGCTCAGTCATAATCTTTAAGGAACGTTTTCTGTACAATTTAAGACTTTTATGAAGTTGCCTTCTTAACATTTTATTTTAACGACAAAAACAGAGTGCGGTTATTTTCTACTTTTCCTTTCCTGAATTCCAAATGATCGGTGTCAAATTCTTCTTTGGAAATTATTATACTCAATATAAAGTTTTAACAAGTCAATATTATCAGTAGATAAGTATAAATGTAATTTAATCTCAGTTTAATCTTAATCTTAGGGAACCACTATCAGTTTTCATTAAATTCCATATCGCATGGTTTAATATCAAAACCTTAAATTTCACTCTATTTCAAAAAATTTTTTTTCAAGCGACAATTTTAAGAGATGCACGTTTTATGGCGGGCGGAAATGTATTTTTCTCATCATATTTCGTCTACAAATTATCTTTCAATTTACAAATTTCAATTCCTTAATTTGTGCCAGATCCTTTGAAAGTTTGATTTGTTCCTGCTGAATAATACTGTCTCGAGGAACATTTTCTGAAAGACCATTTAAATATGATAGCTACCACATCCGCATTTATTTTACGATAAATAATAATAATATAGCATGATAATATCGTTTATAATGTCCTTGGATAAGATAATTAGTCAGTTTCATTTGATTAAAATTGTAGCTGACTAGATTATTGCAACAAAATTAATTCCACTATTTGCCATAGTGGACTATTACGCAATACTGTCTCAGACAAAGATTTTTTAGAAATATTTAGGAATTTTAAACAGCTTTTACTCCTACAACATAACTTATACCTCTTATGATTTAAAAAAGGAAAACTGTTCAAACACTATATAAGAAATTCTAGTTATAAACCAAGCTACC
Organism: Homalodisca vitripennis; assembly: GCF_021130785.1. NCBI lineage: Eukaryota > Metazoa > Arthropoda > Insecta > Hemiptera > Cicadellidae > Homalodisca > Homalodisca vitripennis. The sequence goes on along the minus strand of NW_025783316.1, from coordinate 12,618 downwards.
CCATCTCCATATAAAAAATCGTAACACCTTTTTACAAAGTTAAATTACTAGTTGTGATTAGAGAATTCATTTCTTGACAGAAAACATGATAAATCTAATCATGAATGTAATTATCAATAAACATTAAGAACTTTTAATAAAAATGCTGTGTTATTAATTACAGAATTTAAATGTTTGTTATATGCTATTTAAAAATATCTATAAGTGGGATAGTTTTCTCATTCTAATTTTATTGGTTTTGCAATTTAAGAACATACTATTTATATATTGCTTAAGTGAAATGACTGATGAAAACACAAAACGGGCCACCGTCATTTTTGTTTTCATCTGACATATTTTGAACGAAATTTATTTCTGACAGTGGAGGATGGCAGAAAAGAGACAAAATGGTGGTTTACTACCTTTTTTATATAATCTGAAGAAACCAATTTAGTAATTAACGACTTCACGTACGTCTTCACAAATTTTATATCACGGCCAAAATTTCACTGCGAAACGTCAAATTCACAATCTTTTTCACTGAAAACTAGATATTGTTTTAGATTATACCTATTTTATTCTAATCTAATCAGTTTGATACATGACATGTATCAAAACAACGACAACCAAAGAAAACATTTTTTTCTTTGGTTGTCAGTTTCTTGGAGCTTCGGAGAAGTATAAGTCATTGGAAAAGCATATTACGAGTACTGATGAGTATCTAATATTACTTGTGATTATGTATCAATTAATGAGAAAATATTGCCGATGCTAAAAATCTATTCCACTTGAAACGTTATGTCGCATGATCTAGCGACAAAATAAGGAAACAGCTATTATAAATATACAAGCCATGCCCAGTTCCTCCTTTTTTTGGCCCAGCAAATATAGTTATGCCGTCACAAATGTCTAAGGAAACCAAATTCATTACCTTACCATGTACACATTCTCAATTTAGGATCATTCATTAAAATCTTGAATGAATTAATAGGATTGACTTGTTGCTACGACGCTGAAATAAGAAGATGTGTTACTTTTGTTATCCTTTCAATCTATAAATGTAAACAAAATGAAAATAGTGGTTAAATTAACTAAACATATTATTGTACTGTATTAATACAATGTTTTACACCGAATAGCCAAGTACATTTATCAGGCTCGTTCAATTCATATTACACAAGTTTAAAGGCCAAGCTGGGATTTTTTGCTGTTTTAGATATTGGAGGGATTCTTGAAATAAGAATATGCTTATTCCCAGGGGACTTAATTATGTTTCATTTAAAGTTTTAGTACAATCAGTTGAATAGTTTACGTATGATAGCAAACAAAAACACTTTTGAATTTATAATGTTATAGTGATTAGGATTATAGATAACAATAAAACCCATGTTACCCATGAGTTATTTCTGACAATAATAAAAATACTTAACATTTTAAATTTAATTTATAAAAATGAGGTAATTAATAACCATTGAAATAGATTAAACTGAAAACTACTGGTTTAGCGCTATCTATGCTTTAAAACTTTTCAAGAACAGAATTAGCTTTATTCGAACAAAAATTTCTGCCACAAATTTCCAATCACAGATATTACAGAAGAAATAGCCTATTTTGCGTACAGTTCATGATGTTACAAATAGTTCTTTTTAAAAACAACGTGCTCTCCAATGGCCTTGTTGTATGACAGCAAGGCAGCAAGACAGCAAGATTTAAATTGTATTTTTATTTAAAATACTACAAAATTCAGAACATTTTGCTTAGGCATAATATTACTTTAAAAGTGTTCAAAACAATCTTCTAAAATATCTGAAACTACTTAAACAAATGGTATATTTTTTATTAACATTCATGTTTCTTCATATTTGTTCACTAAAAAAAGGGTCTTGCACTCCAACATCTGGACTTTTCCCGGAAGTCTAAAAAGATTTGTTATCATATCAGCTACGGAAAAATTGACTACGTAGGAGATATCAGGTTATGAGGGTTGAATATTCAGCTTGTCAATTCATAAGACACTGAATTGCTTAGTAGTCAAAGTGAAACCATCATATAATATTGTTGGTTGATTTACAAAGCCATTACATGCTGGATAGCCTTTCAATGTCACTTAATGCTGCTCACTTATAATTTATTCTGAAGCCATTTTCATGACTTCGTTGAAAGGTTCAACAGCATTACTTTATGAACAGAAACATATGAGCTAATTAATGCCTTACTATGTTTGTTATGATCTATCGAAATATGTGTCTTAAACTTTCACATCGTGATTTGTTATTTCACAAATGTTCCTTGCTCACTAAGAAAGGAGTTTCCTCTCTGAATTTTGGGTTCCGATCCCTCGGTCATTTATAGGTATTCAACTTAGTACTAGACCATTTTGAAAGAGTTTTTGAACTGGAAAATTCTTCCAATGACCATTTTGTATTTATATCAGGACTGCTTAGGACGTAGTTTCAAAAGGGATGATCTTTTTTTGCATCGATGCTGCATTCTTGCCCAGTTATACTATACAGATACGAGTGCAAAGTAGCGGGTAACAGTCAGTTCTTAATGTAAAAATCTTGGTTGTATTTCTTAACTTATTAAAAAAAAACACATTTATGAGAATTTGATAATTTTTAAATGGTAAAAAGTGTTGTGTGTTAGATGCAACAGAATGGAGTAGTATACATTCCCATGCAATGCTATATTTGAATAATATAGTTTTGCTTCGTTTTTGGTTTTTGAATAGGCATAAGCAGCAAATTTTGGTTTTTTTGGCGCCAAGGCGCTAAGATTAGTTGTGTGGTGTTACAAAACATTCAGACATAACCTCAACATTACTATAATTTGTGAATATTGCTGAAACTTTGGAAGACAACAAAGAAATAAGTCGACATTATTGGCGTAGTTTTGGTTAGTTAAATTTCGATCAAATTTAAGAGCATTTATTCTTGAAATTGAGCTCTTAATCTTGTGTTTTCATAACTGTGACATCGTGTGTTTTGTACAGTAAAACTGTCATTATGTCAAGGGTAAGTTTTTTACAAAGTTAAGAAATAGTAGAAATAAGATCTAAATGTACTTTCACTAAATGTCATGTCATTAAATACTTCAAATAACTTGATTTGACTACAAGGATACTAAAAATAAACAGATAGAAAAGAGTTGACATATTGTAGCAATTAAGAGTTGTTGCACAGGAAATTTTCTTGGGTTCTCTTATGACAAGAAGCTTATAAAATTGCTCATAGGGTATCAGTTTACAAAATCGTGACCATGGAAAGGTATGTTAATTTTTTTTTCCTGAAAACTACAATTTTTCCTGAAAACAATAGTGAAGAAAAAATTCGTCGGCAACGAAAATCAAAGGAGTTACGATTTTTTGAAATCCTCTGAAAACTCTGTTTTTGACAGTACCTCTGGCAATTTTACTGAAATGATGACGTTAATCCTGTCAACGATGCCTGCCCGCTGCGCAGTGCTGCGCACTGCTTGCTCTTTTAGAAAAAAAAATTAACTCGAGCTTGCAAAAGTCGAATCCCAGATCACGTGATGCCCCTGATCCTTAACCCTCCAAGTGTTGTTCGACAAAATTTTGTCGGTTATTTTCCATCCTTAATGCAATAATGGCCGAAAGGGCATCAATATAATACAATGATATACTTTCCCCCCAGTTTATATGCACCTGTGATAATAATACTTGGCTATAAATGCCCAACCCATGAAAAAAAGTCCATTTTTCATGGTCACGGTATTGTAAATAAATACCGCTCATAGTCCTATAACGACCTTTGCGCTGTTTTCTGGAGTGACAGGATATTTTGGATGTTTGAGAGAAGGAGCCACCTCCTGTTGAGATTCAAGAGAAAAGTTTAGGGGACCAATCTCGTCATGTTCACTCAGAAGAAGGGGAAGCAAGCTCTAAACCATCCTCTCCAGTCAAAGCAGGCGATGCAGGGGGTGGCACAGTCTTATGTCTAGGCTGGCAAGAACTTTTGACTCTTAAGGAACAAACCCCACAAACTTCAACAGTCATCTTCCGCAGTAGACTAGACCTATCGAATTACCCATGCATCCCAGAATCTCAACATTTGCGGTTAATGATGTACCTCTCCTGGACATTCATAACAGTGCCCAGAAGTAACACATCAGGTTTTGATGTACCACTGTGGGTTCAACTGGAAGATATAATTAACCAGCCAGGAGAGAACCCTCCTGGGGAAACTGGAGTACATACTGCCCTTTGACCTTTTCACCCCAGAATGAATAGAGCTCTTCCTTGGGACAAAAGGAACCTATGTATAAAGTTTTGAGTCTTTAGGACTTTTCTATCAATAGTAGTACAGGCGGACAGACTGCCAATCAAGATTGCCCTTTCTTGGGGCAAGAGACACTTATACATCTAGTTTCAAGTCTCTAGGACTTTTCAATCAATAGGCCTAATTATCGCACGTACTGAGATGAACTGTCCTTTGACCTTTTAACCCCAAAATTAATAGCGTTCTTCCTTGGACCAAAAGGAATCCAAGTAATAAGTTTCTCGGATCTTTTTATCAAGAGTTTAGTCACAGACGGACAAGCGACATGTTTTTTAGACAGCTGTATTAGATAATAATCTGTTACCACAGCTGTGTAAATGCTTTTATAGATGTCCAGTGAAATTTTGAAAGAAGATACATTTGTACATTTTGTGAAAGTAACTGCCGCAATATGAGGAATTTTTGAATAACTATTTTCTTATTTAACCGATATGGTTACAAGCTAAATACCAGATATCATCTTGCAGTGAGACGTTATACTGTGTGATAGTAACATTAAGTGAATTGGCTGGTCTAAAGAATTAAACCAGTTTAGTTAAAGTACCACTCGGTAGCCAAGTTACTCAAAACCTGTTAAGACTGATCCTCTCACTTATTGAGGGTGTGAAGTTAAAGACATCTTGTTCATATTGTACATGACCTGATCTCATTATGCTGAATTTTATTGTCAACAAAGTACAGGGCATTCAAATCAGCTGTTTTCTAGAGTAATGACACTATTCAACATCAAAGGACCCATGTATTCACCTAACTTTTAAATGTTTTGATGTAAATGAAACAAGATCACCAGCAATGAGACAGTAACTCTGGTAGGGGTCTGGTAGTTTATTTACCTGTCCTACACATGTTTAATTTAGGCTTAATAATTAGTGCCCTTGCTATCACTAATTTCTTCTTGTATTTTATTTTTTAATTTTTCTTGTCTTTTCTGCAGTTGGTTGTCAGCAATGTAAAAAAGTGTTATACTATAATTTTAAATGCTGAAGACCAAGAAAAATCATAGAACAAGATGTGGTTGGCACATGCAGCGGGCAGGGGTGTTCTCTCTCTTTAATAATATATTGCATGATAAACTATCTCTTTATTATTTAATCTAAAAAAATGCAATATTTACAGAAACATTATTGCTCGTCACTACATCATTTAACTCAGTATTAACTTTTCTTATTGCGACATGGAAATAAAAAGAAAATTTGGGAAATAGGCCTAACAGATTTTTTAATGTTTAAATCAGTTGGTATTATGTAAGGAGTTTATTCTCCACTGTGTCATTGCAAAAATTAGCTCATTGAATTGTTTGTCTTTGTAAATTAATATTAATGGATATTTAATAAATTTTACCAAGCTGGCAATTCAATATACTGCGTAATATTGAATATTAAACTTAAAGTTTGTTTAAGAATTTGGTTAACAATATTGAATATAATTCAAACTTGTTACTTTCAAAATTATTACATCTGTATGCAAACACTATGATACATAGACTAGACCAGTATACCTATAAATGTTTAAGGCACAGTGTGAATTCCTAAATTCTAATGCTTGCATTGCTTATAAGGATATCATTTTTATTTTCCCCTATCTATTGTATGGCATAGGCAGATACGATGATATAGTGCCTTAATATAAGAAATCTCAAAGGTCCAAAAAAGTTCATTATACCAGGAAATTCTTAAAATATGAAATTTGTTCTATTGATATTAAATGCAAACGAATATTCACGACGTAAATGAGTTCTTAAAACTGAATATGATCCTGCTTAAAAAAATATCAGCGCTTAACCTGCTCCATGGACTTTCAAATTTCAATGTTAACATGAGAGTATTTTTAATTTTAAAAACCAAGGCCTGGATTACTAAAAACAGCTCAGGTAGTCACGATTAAACTGAAAATACAAAGTAGCCTCCCTTTAAAAATAATATTATCATTGGAGGCTCCAACATATTAGGTTACCAACACAAGTACTTTTCACTAAAAATGCTAAGGATAACTGACGCAAATTCCTCCCTACTGTGAGATCTTAAAATATCAATGAAAACCATTTTTGGACACTACTATATTAAGTACGTCGTAAATAGATTTAAAGAGAGGTAACAACAACTTTATTACAGTCATTTACATAACCAAAAATAATAATATGAAATAAAAAAAGTTGCAGTACATATTTTCGCACACTGATAAGTAAATTATATCTGCATTTTACAATACTGAGATTGAATAAGCTTTATCATTATTGTGGAGAGATTTGCAAGTTCCAAAAAAATCCCTTTACATAATTTTTTGATTAGCACTTAATTATTCAGTTTAAAAACTAATCATTATATATAGTAGGGTAGATAGACAGAGAGTACTTTCTCAAATTAAAATCGGCATTGAATAAAGATTCTTTATCTAGTTATTACAATTTAGATTTAATACCAAATTGCTTATACAACCACTTGTCCTGTAAAAGTTTTTTTTAAGAAAAGGTTTTCTTCTTTCAAATAAAATAAAATGCACTTTATTATAAATGAAACTAAATAATACTTAACTAAAAACTAGGCGAAAAAATTCTTTGTACCGTGTATGTTACAACCTATTACTGTCGTTACAGACTCAAAGTTTAATTTGTAATTTATCTACGTTTCACCCAAAAATATTTATTAAAAACTTAATATCTTGGTGTTTTAAAATTATTCACACTTGTATACTAAATGGTTATAACAAGTAACTTTTAACAAATATAAAAATTGAGAACTTTACTTGAACAATAATTGCAATGACATGTACGCACTTGAAAAACTTGCGTTGATTATTAACTGAATTTCAAATCTTTTTATTTCCCTTTTGTAAAAAAATAATACAATAATCTGCAAAATTCCATGCAGACATATAGAGTAATAAATTAATTTGAAAAGCACCAACAATTAATCTGCAGAAGATACTCAAAAAAGATGCTGAGATACGTGTGTCAGAGGTTTTTATACCAACCCCTTCCCCTAACCCGCTAATTAATAACCGACACCTTTGATTGGCCTCCGACTATCCAATCACAAGACCAGAGGTATTCATTATCAATTCAACCCATCCCTATTGTAATCCCGTTGTCAAAGTCGACTTCTAGAAAAACCTGCTGTCTTACTGTACCATGGATTTGACATTAATAAATTAATTTCTAAAATATTTTCACATATATTTTCTCCCGACAATATTTAGTGAATAAATTTAAATTGCCTATGTAGCAAATAATACAATAAATTATGACTCATTGATAGTGTCACGGTTTTGTAAAATGCTGCTTATTAAAATTTTGGTTATTTTTCAAACTAAAAAACTACAACAATTTGGATTCTGACTAGCAAAATTTATTTTCTTTTAGGTTTAGTTGTATACCTAAAAATATGTGATTTTAAGTCAATATATTAGATTTTGCAATGTAAAGTTTTATTTACACCAAAACATATGTTTTGTATAATAATATAGAATTTCATGGATTAATCATATATAATTCAGGTCCAATATCTTATAAGATTGTATATTTGCTGAGACATTCGAGAGCAATTTATCATTGCAGTAGTTATAGTTTTGGAAAGTAAAATATAAAACTTTACTTTACCTTTTGCTTATTTTGATTCCACCAGAGTATTAGAACATAAAATCAATTTTTATCGTTATTTTATTTTGACAAATGGCAAAGTTTTATTTGGTTTTTGTTTTGGAATGTCACTCTCTCGGTTTTTGTGTGATGTAACAATTCCTCTGTGTTATGAACATGTTTCTAGGGTTGTTTCGAACGTTTCGTTTTTTTTTTTTTTTTAAAACAGATTCACCCATTGTAAACTTCTTTTATTGTTAGAAGATAATGGTTTTTCGCTAAAACATTGCTTTTTAAGCGTGTTAAAAATACCTTAGTTCTTCGTGGCGTTTTTTTTCAAACTTACTTGTATTTAATGTTTGGCAAGCCAATACCATGATTTAATTTGACAAGGCTATTCATCTCTAAAGGTTTTGTTTTGTGTAATAGCTCCTTGTATCATATCTGCTTATTTAGTATTCTCTTTTTAGTTGGACATAACTTTCCTTGTGCATTTTGTACTTTGAAATAGTACATCCTCCTTGAATCTCCTTTTCAATACTGAGAAACATTCTAATGATATTGGAGGATTTTGGTTATTTTGTTGAGTTGATTCATCTTCACATTACGACAGAATCAGTTGATACTTTAGAAAATGGATTGTTTGTTTCTCCTGGTTCATAAATCCAGGATAGTTTTCACCTCTCAATTATTGTTATAAGTGTTAACTTCTTTATCCGTAAAAGACTTGAGGCAAAGTGACTTTTGGTAAAACACTAAGAGTTACATAGGGTGTTAGTAATTTTTTGAATATTGTCGATTCTTAACTCTTCTATAAACTTGGACCTTTTACAAGTATTTTCAACAAGTTTTCATTGCTAAAAGTTTTGTTTAAAAAAATGTTTCGTATACATTACTTGTTTTTCCTCGTCTATCATAATTTTTTCAGGTTTTGTCTTCCCAAAGCAACCGTTTTTTCCGTTAGATTTCCTCTAAAATTTTTTCATTGTAAAATCTTCCAGATATGTTGATGTCAACATCATACCTTCTGTTTTTTTGAGGAAAAAAATTTTGCCTTTTGTTCTTTAAAAATATCTGGATCAACCATTTGTACTCCTTTGAATTATATATATAGGGTTTCAAAGCCGTCATTTTTTTTTTTTTTTTTTTTTATTTAAAAAAAATTTTTTTTTTTTTTTTTTTTTTTTTTTTTTTTTTTTTTTTTTTTTTTTTTTTTAAAAAAAAATATTGTTCCTGAAATGTAGAAAAACCTCAAGTATTTAAAAAAAAAAAATAAAAAATTTCATCTTTTCCCAACTTTTTTAAACCTTAGGAGTTATTTTTCAGATTTAGGTTCTAATCGTCAGGTTTCAGAATCTTCCTCAGATTTCCAGATTCTTCCTCAGATTCAAATTCTTCCCCATTGTTTTGGGCTGGTCTACATTAGTTGTATCTTGCACTCTTATATTTTGTCCAATTCTTTTTATTACTTCATCCCATTTTCCCACGAAAGTGATCGTATTCAGACAGTTCATAAGATGTTTTGATGTTTTGTACTGGAAAGTACTTCTTCTTGGCCTCATTTTAAAAAGTTAACAATATCTTGCCATTGTCTTCAAGATTACTGTCTGGCACTAAAATACAATTATTACCAATTAAAATCAACATAATCACTTCATGGAACACTGTAAGATCTTTTAGTCAGTTTTATTATCTGTAAGTTACCACCTCTCCTTAGTAACCCATTTTTCCCTCCTCCGCGCGCTATTTTTCTATTGTTGCTTGCAGGCTCTAAAATTTTCTTCAATGCAATTTTTGATGGGTTCAGTACATTTTTGTATAAATTGGTGGTTGTACCAAACAAGCAATAAAATATAATTCGTCTTCAGAATTTTAGTTTTTTTACAAGTTAAAACGAAAAAAATAACACGTTATTATCCAACACATTAATCCTGTACATCATCAACTTTTTGTGGTAAATTTAATTTGTTTATTATTATTATGCGGCTGTCTTGTACTAGTACTAGGTTATTAAAACATTAACAGAGTTTAAAAAATTAAAATCTGATAGTTGTGAGACTTCTGTGAGTAAGGGAAAAATTTTTAATTTCAGCTGGTTAGCTAAATGTCATGTTTGTGCCTCATTTGTTACATTTAATCTAGTATAAATAATTTATTTATGAATCTAAAATTAAAATGCGTTTTTAGAGTTTACAATATTAGGAGTACATATGTAGTGATGATGAATGAGGGTTTGGGTTAATGGATGAGGAGGTTTCAATATAATAAAATGTAGAAAGCTTAATTTTTTTTATTGAATTGAAAGTTGTTATGGTTTGAACTTTTAAAAAAAATATAAGCGTTGAAGTTTTTGGTTTTTGTTAACATGGAATCAAGTTCTACGCAAACAAACGTATTTGGATGGGTTTGGGGGGTTTTAAAATTATTTTTGAAATTGTCTTTTGTCAAGTACAATAATAGGGATTGTGTCTGAATCAGATGAGTCAGTGTACACTGAATTTAAAAAACCATTACGTATTTCTGTCACTTTATACATCCTACTTATTATCCCTCTTTATAGTTTTAAATTTTTGTTAAAGTTATCCTTTCCCTCGAATTAGTTTTCCTATCAGTAATATAATTTTTGCGAGTTGCCATAAAAAATTGTGGAGTGGACTTTTTATGAATCAATATGTTTATTGCAACATAACTTTTAAAATTATACAAATTTTAAAATAATATGTGTGAAAGGTTACTTGTAAATGATACAGTATTATTGTAATTATTTCACAGATCACAAGCTGTCTTTGTTTGAGAAAGTCAGTTTGTAGCACAATCCCAAGTAAAAATATTACAAATTTGTCTAACTATTACTATAACTTAAAGCAATAATTATATTTTAAAAAATTCAGCAAATTTTAAATTACGAAAAAGTTTTGTTAAAAGGAAAAACATGCCCAGTTAAGTTAAATAAATAATTAAAAAATTTCATGACATATTTAAAAATCATTATTTATAAAAAAAAAACAATTCATAGTTAAAACAATATTTTAAATTAAATAAAATCAACAAAAAAAATATAAAAAAACAGAGTCGATAAAAGTCTAAAACACAGGATAAAAAACTTTTAATTTAAACAACAATAATAAAATGATAAAATCCTGAAATCACAAACAGGAATGCAACTGCGCATGGGTGAAACATGCTGTGCCGAGAAATAGTGGTGTAGCAAAACATAAAGTCTTTCCCTTAGTGGAAAACGATACAATAACGTAGCAGACAATGATAAAATTACAAGATGAAAACAATATAAAAATTTTAAAAAAATTGTTCAAATCAACCTTTACAATGAGCAATTAAAATCACTGTAGTAAAATTCAATCAAATTGCTAATTATTTTATCTAAAGTCAAACTAAAAAAAAAAAAGAAGATATTTGTCATGGAAAGTAAGAATTATTACTCACTAATTATTGTGATTTCATTTTAATTCCCATTTATTTTACACACTGAAAATTTAGTTTTGTCAAGGTTTTGAGTTTTTATATTTAAATTGACAAATCATTTATTTTTTGCTGAATATTGGGTTATTTTTTCATTGATCAAAGGAGATTTTAATTTCATTCTGTTATGAAAAGCTAAATTAATTAATTTATAGTTTTTAGAAAACAGAAAACTAATGAAATAATGAGATTTTTCCCAAAAAAAATTTCAGACTTTTCAAACAAGATTATTTGGAATTGATCTAACCCATTTAAAAAGTTGCTGGTTAGATAAAACTAAACATAGAAAGGAAAGGTTCTGATAACAGTCCCACCCTTTTTGATAAGGGCTTGATAAGGAAGGACTTGATGTGCAGATCACTGTGGTAATACAAACTTTCCTACATTTAAATAAATTAACCTTAAAAGAAAAAAACATTAAAGTTGGTAAGAGTACAACTTAATCAATTTAAATGTAGTCAAAAGTATTTTTACATATAGTCAATGTTTAAATATACATAAAAAAATTAATATATTGAAGACTTTAAGTCATTTTTTTACAATTACAATTTATATAATGACAATATTATCTTGACATTATAGGGGTAATGGAAATAATATTAAGATTCTACCAAAAAAGTTTTGTTATTTGGTTACTAATTAAAAAAAAAGTAATTAAAATAAAAGAATTGTTTATAAAGGGGAAGAATTTTAGTTTGCAGATAAGAAAAAGAAAGAATTCAGGAATATTTTAGATAATTGTTGGGTTGAATCTATCTGTTCAGTTTGATTTATTTGGAAAGTACTACCCGCAGCTTCGCACTCAATCTTTGAACCCAAAGTCCCTTTTATTACTTAGTAAAGAATTATGATGTAAAATGATGGGGGTCTATTTAAAAAAGTTTTTTAAAAAGTAAGTAGGCATCCATCGGTAGATATTATTTAAGTTCTGGTAAAAAGTATCGAGTTTAACTTAATTTTTATATCTGTTTGGCAATGTAGGAGCATTTCTGATTTAATTAATTTATACATAACGTCACAGCTTAATCTGCCCTTGTCTCCCAATCAAGAAACAAAATCTCGGGCACCAGGTTCGGAAAATTCTTCGATCAAAAAGCGTATATTTCCCGTCTTTGTCATATATTTCAAGTCTAAATATTTCCAAATACCATAGGAGTTTGCTTTGTTGTTTGACGAAGAAAAAAAAATATTTTACTTTGTAGGACCAAGAGCCTACTTCGGTTAAAAATCCCATTAAACATTTAATTACTTTCCCACTATGTCACAGTTTAGCTTGTATTGCCT
>NW_025783315.1:0-92025 GCF_021130785.1 Homalodisca vitripennis | reverse complement strand
AATTTTTCTGTTTTCACATGAGAACAACTCAGCACTTATCGTAAAACATATGTAGTATTTACTGTACTGTGTTCCAATAACTTTTTTAAATTTTAAAAGACTTTTAAAAATTGGGTACAGAATTTTTTTTTCATATAATCATAAACAACAGAGACCAGTTTACTGTTGGAACCTTTTTTTTTACTTGCACATTGCACTGACTTTTATAATAAATACATTGAGTAAAATTATTAAAAAATATATTTTTGTACTACAGTTTTTGAAAACCATTGGAGATAGAGACAAACTTTTAAATGTAGAAAATGTTTATTTTTTAAAGACCTTTCTAATAATGTACAACAATACCTAGGTTTGCTATTTAAGTTTTTTTATAGATTGGTGGGCTGTTAAGTATTTCAAAATTCTATGTATTTTTAAAAATGTGTAAATTTTGGTGTAGGGTGGCATTTGATGATATATTTTTCGATAAGCCGTGTCATCATTAGTTTTTAATAAAATATCGTCTCTCTACATTTTTGCAGGTAGTTTGCAATAAATTTACCCACAAACCCCTGATTTTTAACGTTTTGGTGTACCCAGTACATAAGCGGCAAGATAGGTTCAAACTTTTTTGCATAAAAATAATCAGTTGAAGAAATACCTAAATGAGGTATAACTCAACATACCTTTAAATTTGAAAATTTTCCAAAAACCACCCCTACCCACCCCCAAAAAACAACCGCCTTTTGGGGAGTTTTACGAGATTTCATAAAAAATAATTTTCTCACAAATTCTTTGGGGTGGAAAATAGGGGGGTTTTAAGTTGTTACGAATAATCTACCTCGTTTGGTTTGGCCGCTATACGTACTGTACGGGTGGTCTGTCTCACTCTGTATAGATATAAATGTTTTACACGAAGCTAGACTATTCTAGTAACTATACAAGAGCCATTCTGACCACACAATAGAAGTATATTATTTAAGAGTAAATGAATTACAACATGTCTCCAGATAAACTTAAACATCATCAGTTCGCGGAATGAGAAACTTGTACAGAGAACACGACACAGCCTTTGTTATGTTGAATGTTCTCTTGAAATATAATGTTATTTTCAAAAATATTATATTTTCTCTACATCAGATATTTAATAACACATGGTTTAATAACTTTTATTTAGTTTTAATCAAAGAATAATGAAATTGAATACGAGACGAGTTTAAATTGGACTCAGCTAACAAAATATCATGTCATTTGTCTATTAGTTTATGTTATCAGTGAAAATGTAACCTCAGGTATTATGTGTAATTTCCCAACCTATAAAATATTAGAATAAAATTGTGAAAAGTGTAAAAACTCTAACAGCAAAATGTTACGATGAACTGATACTGTTATGCATTTTGCATTTTTTACAATGAATGCAACGATTAGGAGTCTTAAATTACTTCAAGCTGCAAAAAGTCATGTCCCTCTAATCCGGGACTCGAACTCAAGCCATTAAATCGATAAGCTGAGACGATGGGTGGTTGATTAGCTAGATTAGCTACTAAGACAGTAAGAGATGTCTTATAGGCACATTCTAGTAATTCTTTATTCTGTACGTTCCTACTAGATGTCCAATATACAGCTGTTGCATAACTTTTCAGGATAGCAAATAATGAAATTTCACTTAGTTTAAGGGTGAGAATATTCAATATATATAAGGCGACAATGGAACACGATACTGAATTGATGACTGTTTAACTTGAAATTGTTTTATTTACATGTTTAATTTGGTTGGCATCAAAGAGGGCTTTTAAACGTTTCGTCTAGAGGTTTATAAATTTAATTTCCATTCGGAATGTCTTTAAAGGTTTAATTTTGTGACCTCTGGTGGTAATTCCAGTAAGGTTTTCAATAAAATCTAGCATTGTAGAATATATTTCTCCTAGAAAAAGTTTTACAATCTCGTTATTTAATTTTTAATTAAAAGCAATCAAATAGAACTAAGTTATTAAATTTAATGCTAAGTCCAAACTTACATTCACTAATTTTCATATTTTTTAAATATTACACTGCTATAAAATGCCTTAAAGATGTCCTCTCAGGCATTATTTAATAAACCAAATAATTCTCTAAGATAATCTTTACACTTTTTATAAAATATTTATGAAAGGACCTTAAAACATTTAGAGATGATTATTGCAAGGTGATTGTAAACTGATTATTTCTGCCACACTTAGAGTACTTAAAGGGATATAAATAAATGTAATTACTGAGAAAATGGTCTCTTCGGACATATTTAAGTAAGAAATTCTTTAAGAAATGAATCCTTTTTTATCAAATAATTATGAACGGATCTTAAAAAACTTGGGCGTTTGTAAACTGATTCATAAAAAATACACATTACTGTTCATTCTTTAAATAAATGAACCAAAATAATGAGTTTAAAACAAAAATATATTTGCAGTCAAAAACATACAAGTCTATATAAAACAACATGACATAAAATTATTTAAAAGTATGTTTACAAATATTCCTCTACAACGATTCGTTACAATTTGGCATGCAATAGGGTTGAATCATTATTAATTGTGAAAATTTAATAAAGGCGAAAATGGAATCTAATAAGGATATTTCTATGGCTCTATTACTTTAATAGTCTTGGTTAAATTTAAAAAGAGCTCTGGTGGTAATTTCAGCAACTAATTAGATAAGTGAAAAATTTATAGACCGTATTTTCTCCTCACATTTGTACAATAATCCCTTATTTATTTTTCGGTGTAAACAAGTATAATTGTAATTTAAGTTATTAATTGCAATCCTAATTTCAACTATGATTTCATCACTAATTTTAAATTATTTTTCTAATATTGCACTACTATGAAGATGCCTGAAAGATGTATCTCAGGCATATGTAATCAAGTTATTCTCTGAGTAATCTTTTAACCACTTTTTATTAAATATGTGAGAAAGGACCTTAAAACACATTACATATATGATATTGAAAGTGATTGTAAACTGATTCTTTCTGTACACTTAGATTACTTAAAGTGATTTAAAATCAATACATCAGGGGTTTTCCGTTTGCCCACAAAAATATACGAAAGTTATTTTTTGTTTAAGATAAACCTCACTAAACAAATACAAAAAAATAATTTTATATTTCCCTTTAAAGATTAAAATCCTGTTAATAATTACATTTTTACAAGGAACTGTTTCAATGTGATTTTTTCTGTAATTATGAAATCGCTAAATCTAAGATTTAAACTACTTTGGGTAAGAAGCATAGTTTAGAGAAAAACTTTGAATTGTAAACAATTAAAGTAACTCATCTATAAGTCCTTGTCTCGATCCTGGTCTTTTGCCATATTACTGGATGAATCCCGTGTAGATTTTCCATGTCCTGCGTATCTAACGACTTTACTTATTATACTGAATTACGGAAAAGACCTCCTGGTCCTTATCAAGCCTTTTGTTAGCCTAGTCTCAGCCACTTGTTTTGGGTCGGCTCCTCCAAACCAGCACTTGTTTTGGGTCGGCTCCTCCAAACCAACGTGGTCTGAGTTCAATTACTTCCTGTAAACAACTTTTGAATTTATCGAAAAACATTGAATTACATGTCCTTTGTTGTTTCTATTCTATGGATATTATAAAAATATTAAATATTCACATTGTTGTATATAATTCACATTTGTTTCTATTTATTTTGGTTTTCATCTTCACGTGCTTGTTTACATTATACTAACGTTTCAAACCGATTCTTGTTATCTCATTACCCATACAGATGAAAACTATAGAGACAAACAAGTTCTGTTACTTGTCTTACATTGTCGTGTATATGAAATTATTATTGTTTAGGTGCAATATCCAGTGGACACTAGTAGATATTTCTTGTTATTAACCATATAGTATATCTGGCAAACTAAAAGAACTTGCGTAGATATGTTCAAAGATTTTATTAATGTATCAGCATTAAGTAGTCTACAATACAGCACGTTTAAACTGAAATTATGTAGTGCCTTAGGGAAAACATAAATACTATTTTGATAAGTTATTAAATAAACAACCAATTAATTTTGAAAAAATGGTGAGATGGTGGAGATTAAATATATTTCAATTAGGGTTGTCCCATTAGCTTAAATAACTCCCCTATACTTATTGCATGGTGGACATTGAATTACTTCTCTAACTTTAAACTAATTATAGTTATATTAATTGTTAAGCAAATTTCCGCAGTAGCATTTTTTATTGTTTGAATATCAAAAGGTAAAGTATGAGGCATATTTAAAAACACATAATTTTAATATTTCCTCAGTATAAAATATAAAAACCACATTAGAATAATTTAAATTTTTTAATGCTGTTACATACTCGTCTTCGGTCTTAAAGGAAGTCTTTGGCCATATCCGCACAGGACGTAAAGGATTTTAGCAAACATATTCTCTCTTATTATTAAGAAACAACTTTTATTAAATACAGGTATTAGATGTTTTCAATTACAATATTCAACTTGATTAATCAATGCATGACTAAAAATATAATAAATAAATTTAATGGAAAATTTCCCAAATTAAGGTGGATTCACATATTTAATGTAGAACTTTTTACCTATTACAAATTTGTAACTATCACTTCTAATAATGAATGTGCTATTTACCATTACAGGAAAAGCTAGAAGAATTAGGTCATCTATTCACAGTTAACTTGCGAACATTACAATATAAATACAAAAGTACTTGTAAATTCTTTCGATAGTCTATATATTATATTAAATGTAATAAACAATTTACTGCTCATATCTAATGACTATAAGGTGCTTTAATGACAACATTACAAGAGGTTTTTCCAGAATTTCTATTGTAGATCACGGGCGCAGTGGTGTAGTAATATGTGTGTAAAATCTTTAAAATGACAACTTCAGTATAATTAATTTTCCCCGTTACTCTAACATCGACCGACGAAACTTAAAAAAACCGCACTGCGAAAAACTGCTTTAACCGAGTTAGTTCCAATCCTGTGTCATCTGTATGTCTAATATGTCTCTCTGTCTGTATGTTTTATCCGTTTCACTATACGTATCTGTTTTATGTTCACATCTTTAATACGAACTGATTTACATACAAACTGTGCATTAAGGTTTACTACTATGTATACAAAAAAAAAAAAAAAAAACGAAAAAAAAATACGAGCATTGATAGAGCTGATCAACGCATGGTCAAAGATTTAAGACATGGAACTAAGCTAGAGTTAGCAACACGTTCAAAGTCCCCTTGCGTGACATCAGTTATTGTCAGTGACCATCGACCTTTGTAATTTTGTTAATTCTCCTCCTTCTTCTATATGATCTTCACATAGGCCAGTGACCTGAATTGAAAAAATGCAATTAAGTCTTATTCCCTCTTTTAAACAAAATTGTTTTCTATAGTCCCTTATTCTGACAACACCTAGATATGTGAATATAATTGGAATTAAAACTATTAACCAACAAATGTGATAACAAACAGTTTTAATCAAAGAAATATTTTATATCATAATTATTTTACTCGGTTTAGAAATTTTAAGCTAATTATATGTTCCTTTCTTAATGCTTTTAAGGAAAAAGTAAAATAAAGAAGTCTTATTTTACCAGACGAAGTTAGGGCTAAGAAGCCTTCTCTAACACTTAACCTGGGAACCAACGGCTTAAAGATGACTTCCAAACCACCACCAATGGCCGGTCAGGCGTGTTTGCTTGCAAGGACAGGATCGCTCAGCGATCACCCATCCAAGCATCAGCCACGCTTAACGTTGCTTGATCCGGTTATCTTGCGATAAAACGCATGTACCTGCTACACCAGTGCCGTTGGCGAGTAGTTGATTCTTAAAAGCAGTAAGGAAAACAGAGTCACTTATCTCTGTTGACTACAGATGACATTTGACTAACTGACAGGCAGGGCAGTACGTAGCTTTAGCGAGCCCCGAGAATGATATTTCGGCCGGGCCCCGTCATATACCAACACTCGCCTCGGTACAAGAGTGCTCGGGCCCCTGTACAATTAACTGAAAAGCCTTGTCTGAGTACGGGCCTGCTGACCGGACTAAATCCTCTCCTCTCCAAAATAAACATAGAAAAATCTGTATTC
Source organism: Homalodisca vitripennis (assembly GCF_021130785.1). Classification (NCBI taxonomy): domain Eukaryota; kingdom Metazoa; phylum Arthropoda; class Insecta; order Hemiptera; family Cicadellidae; genus Homalodisca; species Homalodisca vitripennis. The sequence goes on along the minus strand of NW_025783315.1, from coordinate 85,945 downwards.
ACTAATTTATTCTCCGACGGTTCTTATTTTTTACTCATGAATTTTTTTTTGTCTAAATTATTAATAATCAACAGAATTATTTAAATCATATCCGTAGTTTATTCAACGTAAGAATTACTTTCTCCTCTTTTTGTAAAATTCATTAAAACATAATAAATTAAACAATAACCAAAAATTATCAAGCCATTCAAGTCCATTGTACTTTCTTTACCCTTTAAGTTTCTTAATTATTTCTAATTTAATGCAGTAAATTGTTTGTAAATTAAAAAATTATAATTAACGTTGTTTTAATTTTTATGTATTGTTTTATTGTTTTGTAATGTAGAGGATTTTTAATATTATTTATTAAATTCCTTCTTGTTATTAGTAAGAAATTATTACATTATGAGTTGTGATTTTATTTTGTAGTAATTACATACTTACTGCTTTATGTTGAGTTTATGTATTTTATGGAAATATACGCTATTTCAATTTTTATTAGAATTCACGAGTAGTGCTATTAAATGCATAGATCATGTTACATTCAATATAATTCGATATTTATAAGATTTATCAGAGGCTTCTAGGATATTGATTTGTATTCCTTTCCAAAATTGCTTACATACAGAATGTCTAGCACCAGAACAACCTGCACTGCTATGTCTCTATGCTGGTTTGCTGACTGATAAAGTAGATCCATTAAATTCCCCATCTGAGTTTGTATTACTGTTTATGATCATAGTAGTCGGTTACGATTTAAAAGTTTTTTTTTGCTATGGATGGATATTTATGACTATTTATCACCTGGATTGAGCATGGTTACGGACGGACGGCTGAAGGAGATTGGCCATATCCTTATTTGTATACTAATAGTTTCATACAGGAACCACATCACCTTCCTGCTAAGCGGAGAATTATAGAGAACTTTTGAGCTTGAGGATAGCCAAGGGCTGGTAGGTCACAAGAGACCTTACCACCTACACATCAGCCTTCAAATTGCTTTATACCAGGGATTAAAGTTCCGTGGTAGATGATGGTACATGGTGCACTTAAGATATAACCTACAAAATAAATAGTGTACTTTTTCGATTGCTTATTTTTATTTTTAAATTTTTTGTAACTGAAGAATTTTTAATCCTGGTACTAAAACAGCCTAATTATTATTATACTATGTATTAATGAGCTAAGATATCCACGGCGACTGTATCAGAATCGACCTAAGGGCTTTCTTGAATGTAGGAGAGTATTCCTTGCGAAATATCTAAGGGAACTTTATCAATATAAACCTTTAGTTGTTATTCTGTCTACAAAGTAAAACACGTACGATGATTTCAAATCTTATTTCCTTTAGAATATTTAAATTACGTTATATGCAATGTAGTATACTTCAAAGGTTACATATTAAAAATAATAAAAAAAATATTTATTATACAAATACGTCACTGTTTTTTAGTTATAAAAACCGGTAAACTCAGATTATTGCCAATTTTTATTTATATCTAGCAACCAGTGATTATTTAGAAAATAATCTTACAACTCAAACTAGGAACCTTTACGTGATATAGCTGGGTCGTTAAATACATACCTACCAAGACAGTAGAAGATGTCTGCTAGGCACATTCTACTAATCTTTCTTCAGCAGGTGTCCACTAGATGTGAAACTAAAGGTCTTGTAGTACTGTCCTGAAAAGAAAATTCAACGATTCTCCTCTGTATTCTTTGGGTACAGAACGGATATATAAACAACCTACAACACATGTTTTTCCTGTTTTAAAACAAAGATATGACAACCCTAATAAACCCAGACACAAAACTAAATGAAATAACAAGATCTTATTAGAATTTAATTAACTCTAGTATTAGTGTTGTCACTTCATGTAACGGTTTGCTGTGTTCTGATTACTAAAACTAGGATGTGTAAACTGCTTTTATATGTGAGAAAACGAGGAAAAGAAGGTGTGATATCTAAAACAATAATAAAAGTAACTCATCTGTACGTAGTTCTGGTCTGGTCCTGGCCATAATGTATCCTAGAGGGGTTTCCTGGATGTGCTCAAAAATAAAACAAACATAAACTAAGCTATAAAAAAATTACTGAACAAAATGTATCTTGTTGTTTCTATGGATATAAATAATTTAATTTTTATATATTGTACTGTTGGGCATGACTCAGCTGTTTCCTTATTTTATTTTAATCTGGACTTGTGCAGGTATGTCTTTTCTTACGTCACGTCTGTTATTGAAATGGAAGGAAATGCCCCGTTAGGTGATTATGTAGTCGTACATTCTATAGTTACAAATATATCATATAGCATTATAGTATACAGCCACATCTACACAACTTACGTGGGCTTTACAAAATATCTGATTGTAAGTAGTCCTGAAAACACAGTGTACTTTTAAATGTCTCCCAAGAATTATTCCTAATTATACTTGACGAATTTATAGCTAATAAAAATTTTTGAAGGGACAGGATTTCTATGGACATTTGCTTCGCTTAGTGATACAATGCAATCAGTAACACTACGTTTCGCGATATGCAATCTGATCTCTTCTTCTGGTAAATGACTAAACTAATGCATGACTACAACCTATGCTACAGTAAATAAAAACATACCAGAGCACGCATAAGTCTGGAACCAAAACAGCCAAGTTGAGTGTATATTCCATGCAACCTTACTAAAAATGCACGTAATTAAAATAAACACTATAGTTGAATGATTACAAAATAGGACTGGCGCTCGGCATAGGAGAGGGAGCGGCGTTGCCCTACGTCGACGTCGCTTGGCCGTTACAGGGTACAGCAGATCTACTAGCCACGCGCGTTTCAACTGACCCTTTATTGAGTCTTCAATTGATTATATTATTGTTTCTATTAATTTCTTCATTATGGTTAATATTTTTGAGTGACTTTGGTCATTTACACAAAATTATGATCAAGTTCACACTCATGACCTTGTATGAACTTGTTTCCTCATACTTTTCGTTTTGGTGTTCATAAATGAAAACAAACTCACGTAAATATTGATTTAAATAATTGACATAAATATTTGGTTGCACATTTTATTTTAAATATCATTACAATTGGGTAGATAATAATTGTGATGTAATTTTAAACCAGTATTCATAAAAATGATTTAGTATATGATTTTTAAGTGTATAGTTTTTGTCGTATTTGCATGCGGAAATAGAATTCCAAATTTCCAAATTTGGGAAGAAGATTGTTTACAAACCAGCCTAAAAACCTTTCGTGGCCCATTTCTTCATGGTAATCACTCGTTTTTTTTTTTCCAAGAAAAAAGGTAGAAGGCTGATTTGGAATAACCCTTTAGAGACTACCAGCGTGAAGCAAAATTCATTCTTCCACCTTTTACCGAGAGGTACGGACATTGTACCTTGAACAGAGTCATCTGTCCAAGCGTTTTTTGAGTTTTGGGAGTGGTTTGTGTTAACCCATGTCTCGTCAATCCAGGACTACTTCATCTTAAATTTAAGTTCTTCCATTTTTGACGAAGAAACCTACAGCGCCATGCAACTACATCTGGTCTTTCAAAAAGTACTTTCCGTTTCCCAACTGACTTGTACTTGAAGCCAAGTTGTTTTAAAACAAGTGAAAGAAAAGATTTGCAGCCGTTAAATAAGTCGGCAATCCTTCAATGATTGAATTAGTTTTTTTTTAAGTTGGATATTCCTTTCGTCTATAGTATGCATAAGCATGACGACGGATTGTATCTTTTTGCAAATTATCCAGGTTTGTAAACTCGTTTCTGACGTGAAAGTTTCTTTTTGTTTGGGTATGTACTTTTCCACTTCCCCCCCTCATCAATGTTTTTCTTCTTCTCTGAATACAATTTTACAACGGTATTTTTATTTATGCCCAGGGCCGCTGCAGTTCGTTGTACAACTTTGGCAACGGGTAAGAGTGGCCCATTGTTTGTTTTTTCCTGCTGGAAATATTCTTTAGCAGTGCAAACAAGTTTTCTGGCTTGAGTACGCAGAGGGTACACCACGTCCTACGTTCTGATAATGTAAAACGCTTAAGATGAATGCGCGGACGCCCACGACGATTCACAGTTTGATTTTCTGCATTCATGATGTAAATATAATCATTAACTACCAGTACGAAGGTTATGAAAGTACAAAATAGTTTTTATACACTGCTGTAGGCCTAGAGTCACAGCCTATAGTCCTGAAAAGGACTGTTAAACAACCGTAACACCACTACAGTTGCACAGAACACGAGAATAAAAAGTGAAACGCACGAATCGGTTACTGGGCAGAGACTGTGAGTCTGAGGAGTGAAAGTGCGGATATGAAAACGGCAACGCTGTGCGGTTTACTCGAAGCTGATTGGCTGCTCTCACCCGTCGACCGCGCCCCCCTCCACCGGTCACAGTCCTATTTTTGTAATCAATTAACCCTCCGAGCGTCGGCCGACTTGTTTTAAAGTCGACGGCACCTTTCGCTAAACGTCGCCGTCTTATTTTTAAGACGGCGGGCACTTGCCGATCAAATTAATTTCGACCCGCGCTATTATTCGCGTAATATTGTTATAAATTACATATATTGAAAGCCTGTGAATTGTTCTTTAACATTTAGTGGTCTTTGCATACCTCTTGGTCTGTACCAGATGCTAGGTGTAAGTAGTTTATACCAAGCTGTTATTTCGGGCGGGACGCTGCTCGCGCGATTGTTCAGTGTGTTGTTGTAAATATATTATGATATAACATTATGAATATATTCACAGAACCCTATAACCCTGTTATATTTATGTGTTTATGACTAAATTTGTTATAATTTTGCCTATTATGGAATTGTTGTAGAGGTAATATAACAATAACATGTGGATACTTTTATATTTAAAAAAAAAATATTTTCTAAAATATTTTTTCCCTTTCTCAGGCTGTTGCAAAAAGAAAGTTTTTTTTAAAGATTTTAATTCTTATATAAGCATATTCTGTGATTCTTTCCAAAGAAAGATGATGTATAATACACTGTATTTAAACCATTCTTAAGATATTTTATGAATTGTGCAATAAAAGACTACAAAAGTTACAAAAACAGGTGGTGGAACGTTTAGGGAAATATGATGGACGCTCGGACGGTTAAACTGTAGTTTTTTTCCTTATAATCAGTTTTTTAATTTTGGGCAGAAGAATTTCAATTTTCACGAATTTCAAGAATGTTTTGTTTACATTTAAATGCATGGCTCTTAGACTAGAAAAGAAATACAAAGAAATCTTGTTTTATTTTTTTTTTTTTAATTATGAAAGAACGGCACTTGACGTGGGAATAAATATGGACAACATTATTAAAAGAATTCTGCTGGTTTCTTCCCAGCAGAACTACAAAACCGAAATTATATTATATCCATGGAAACAAGACAAGAAAGGTCCAAAATTAATGTTTTGTATTTGTTCAGTATTATATTCAAAAGTCACTCTAATCGCAGAAATCTCGGAGAACCAACAAACTAGGAACACGATGACAGGCTCAGAGAGAGGACCAGGACCAGGACCTAACAGTTGAGTAATTTTTTTTTCGTAGATCATAGTTTTCTGCTCTGACTATCTCTTGACATCCAAAGAACATAGTTTACATCCTAGTTTCATAGACAAAAAAATCACTACATAAATTACTAAAACAACAGTCCATGCGTAAGTGGTTTAGAAATAAATAATAACAAAATATTATAAAAAGATTATAAATACACAGAAATTTAATTTTTGTTGATTTTTTAAATGACTTATATCCTTTCATTAGGGTGATTACTATATGAAATAAATCCCACTGTTACATTCTCCGTAAAGCAATTTCTCCGTACTACTTTTTCTGTTTAATTTGCGTTTTGGGCTGTTTTAGATATTTCAGTGCCCAAAACGAAAATTAATAATCGGCTTGATGTTTTCTTCCAAAGATATTGAATTACGTTATGAATTTTGGATCAGGTTTACAGAGTTGTTATGAAACATATATTGTGTTTAAGAGAAAAAATTTTTTTACCTATGACTAACAGTCGTCTTTCCCGGTATTTTTTTGGTTTGTTAAAATATTACCAGTGATATAAAGTTGTGTACCTTATATTAATTGACTAATATTAATAAGGAACTAATGCTAATTATTTTTAGATGCTCTGAACAAAAACATGAAAAATTATCTGTCATTCTATTTAAGCAATTCCGTACTTGGACTCCATTACTTTTTTCAAAAACTTAAACTTTTCGCTTGAAACTACATTATAATTTATTTTTCATGACAAGAAATGTGCATTACATAAGGACAGTATAAATGCAAAATCACAATATTAATTAATAGCATGTTAATGCAAAAGGTGTACTTGCACATCTAGTAGGCACATGCTGCAGGAAGAATTACTAGACAACCTTCTACCGTACCTGAGTACTTCTATCTCAGCTTATCAACTCCAGGGCTCGAGTTCGAGTGCTTGTTTCGCGCACGTTGTTTACGCATAGCAACAATAATCATAACCTAGTCTGAAATATAATCATTCATAAAAATACTTCTTCTTTAGTAATTGAATTTAAATAGGGGTTTCAATAAAACTTTGAAATCGCTGCAAAATTTTTTTTGCGTTTAATTTTCTTCTCTAGTTCAGGAATTATAACGGTTCCGATAATTTAATTTGTAGATATCAAATATTCTGAGTCAACCGCGTTTATAAAATAATCTAGCGATATTATTTGTATAGTAATTATATTTTCGTATTGTCATTACATGTTGATGTAACTTCAATCAGTATAGCGTATTGTTAGACTACTTGATTTAAATAATTTCATATAAAATAACTTAATTAAAGTTGTTTCATAATAAAAAGAGAGAATGCATTTACTGAAAGGACTTTAAATCCTGTGCATATATGGCACAAGGCCTCTTTAAGCACAAAATTAAGTATATAACAGCTTATTTTTTTAAATTTCTCTACTATGTTTATAGTGATACTGAGCATATATCAAATAACCTTCTACAATTGAATATAAAACATAGTTTTGTTGACGTAACTTGTGGAGTAGAAATTAAAGTTATAATTCCTTAAAGTACAAGAGAGTAATCAAAGTCAACTATGCAATAAATATGAAAAAAGATAATTAATCTAAGTGGTGACTACCCTATTAGTGTTATGGTAGTGGTTTGAACATTGCAGAATGGTTATAAATGTAGAATATTATAGCTTTTATTTTATTAGTCGAATACTATAATTACAAGGAGTTAATTACAAAAAACCATAGTAAAATATTTGAAAAATCAATGGAAGGTATTTAATCTTCAATTTCACTACATTTTTTCAAATAATCCATTGTTTTTAAATTAACTTTATAAAATAGTATTTTCCTTTTCTCTAAGGAATTAAATAATTGCAGTTTAAATGTACATTGGACAGTGAAGCAGTTTATATTTAGTTATAATGCGTTTAAAAATTAACAGGGTTTTTTACCAATGAGGAAGATTATCTAGATGAACAAATAACTTTCGTATATGTTGTGAGCTAAAAAAGAACTTAAAATTTAAGTTTATAAATCCTTTCAAGTACTCTAAGTGTGCAGAAATCATCAGTTTCACAATAATTTTCAACACATCGTCAAGCTATATACTCTTTGTTCATATATAATCTGATAAAAAGTGTAAAGATTACTTGAAGGATTATTTTCGTATATTTTTGTGAGCTAAAATTATAACTTGAGATTTCTGTTTTTAAATCCTTTCAGTACTATAAATGTTACAGGAAGAATCAGTTTACAATCAATTTTTACACATCGTCCAAGCTATATAATATCCGTTCATACATATCTGATAAATAGTGTAAAGATTACTTGGAGAAATGATTTTACTTACATTTGCCTTTGATATATCACTCAGGCATTTAATAACACTGCAATATTGAACATGATTGGAACAGTGCATACATTTAAATGAATTTGGTAATTGTTTTGTCCGTCTGATCATCTTTTAACTGTAAATGGCATATATATATATATATATATATATATATTATATATTTAATCTCAAATTCTATCCTAAATATGCCTCGAGGAATGGAATTGTATGACATATTAAAAGTATTTTACATCAACCAAAGTTAAGACCTAGGCTTAACTCGAGCTAGCTCATCCCACAATTACTCAATAGTTTAAGATAGTTAAAAACCAACTCTTACACTTTTAAGAATGGGTTGACGTATTTCAGTATTTTTTACTTATTGAGCTCACTTAAGTACTTTCGTCTTTGAGGGGAGTTTTGAAATGTTAGGTATTAAACAAGATTAAAATGAAATGGAGACTAAATTAAATAAGCGAATGCTAGTTGACTTAGGAATACAATTCATATCTTAATAACATTTTAATTGTTTACTAAATATAAAATAATAACTATTTTATACAGATTTTAGGAGAAATATGGTCTGTAATTATTGATTTAAACAATTAGTTTCTGAAAACATTAACCAGAGCTCTGAAGTTTAACCTTCACAGAATTCAGAATTAAATTTATATTCCTCTTTTTGTTTCCTGTCATAGTAAAAACAATTTTTTTACATTTTGTAACACATCTTGTAGTTATTAAACATTCAGTTTCGGAAAAAGTATAGTTTTAATAAAAATTAACTTATCTTGAAAAAAATTTCTTTTTTAAAATAAAATAAAACGTACCTGAGGAGTAACTTTGTTCCTATTAGTTTAAGAATAAATCAGAATAATAATTAGTTTATTTAAAAATATTAATCAGAACTCTACTACTCTTTAAGTTATTAATTATGTAAATTAATTACTTTAATTTCAGATTTACAACCTAAATTTGCTGCTAAATTAATTAACAAACAGCATGTATTACTAATTCTCTCATCTTAATGAGACCTCTCCTCTTAGTTAACCTCTTTAAGGTTGATGCTAAAAGTACTAATCGAAACGTCAAGAGCCTCTTTGGGCGTAACAGGTTGCAGGAAACAAAATTAAATCGCTATCAATGACTTCCTGGAAAACATAGCAATATTTAAAAAGTCAATTGGGAGATTTATATTTTAAGTTAAGAACTTTATTAATTATAAAAGTTATCTTTTTCACCATTTACGAAAAATAATAAACTTGATAATATTTGTAAACGTAATATTATTTTACAGAATTTAATTAAGATAATAATAAATTGCTGAGAATATGGAATTAAAAATATTTAATAATTTAAAGATAACTTCACTTAAAAAGAAACTCAACCCGGTTTGTGTACATTTGATTGTATAATATTACAACTCGCCCCAGGCCTCATAGAGGGATTTGGTGGTTGGTTAAATTCTAAAATGAAGTTATCAAATGTCATGTTCACAGTTGTATCAGTTCTCGAGAATCATGCGGGTCCTAACTGTTCTCTACCGCTCAGCCTAATTATATGCGTTGTATAAAAATAGTCAATGTATTTTGTATAACAAATTAAGTGACGTTAGCAAAACTAGTATACAAAAAGAATTTAGGAATAACTAAAGTCCGAGGTTAGGTTTACCAGGGAATGAAAAGTAAACCGTAGTTACTAATGATTTGTTAAAAATAAAACTGTTGTTTTCCCGTTAGTTTTTCCAACGATTTAAAACGCAAGCTTATAAGAGTCTTGCCATGGAGAGGCCGCAAACACAGAGACCAAATATTTACAGAAAACTTAGTTACCATTGACGACTACCTTTGTTTTGGCAGGCCCTCCTTGCCTACTGCTATAGTCAATCTCGACGGGAAGTTTCGTTCTAGCAGGACCCCTAGCCTACTGCTGATAGTCAATCTCGACGGGGAGTTTTCGTTCTAGCAGGACCCCTAGCCTACTGCTATAGTCAATCTCGACGGGGAGTTTCGTTCTAGCAGGACACCCTAGCCTACTGCTATAGTCAATCTCGATGGGGAGTTTTTGTTCTAGCAGGCCCTTTAGCCTACTGCCAGTGTCAATCTTGTGTACTGAATAAGTTCGCCGTACACGATGTTCCTCGCGTAGACGACGTCATCGGATACCCTATAAGGATGGGCAAGGACCATGATGTCTTCTGGGCGTCTCGAACTCTAACTGAGCAGCACGTACAGCTGGCCGTGTGTAAAACAGTCAGTGCGGAAAGACCGACTCCGACATGATCGATTGTCTGACCTTGGCTCTTGTGACCGGTCATCGAACATTCCAGATCAGTGGACTGACGTCACTGTACAAGTTAACGGTGAAATTTACTCGAGTATACTCCAATCTTTTGATCCGTTTTAGATTTAAACTTTAAAGACAGTGCTTTAAGTGAGTGTCGGAGAGTTAAAATAAACCTATTGCCATAACGATCTCAAATTAATGTCGGCTATGGGTGTATTATTTTTGTCATAGTTTTTTTTATAAACATTTTAAAAATTTACAAATTTATACTACGTTTTTGTATCAGATTCAAGACACGATATTATGTTTCTACTTAATAATATTGTTATTCCCTATTAATTATAAGTTTGAAATGATTTCATACGATTATTAAATGTTTCAAAAGGTGCAGCTTTTTTAAAATTACAGTAGGCTAAAGTCCATACAAGAAATAATTAAGAATAAAATAGCTTGGAAACGTTTGAAATTTTATTTATATAAAAATTGTTCTTTTACATACTCATGCCTTACTATTTAAGATGCGAAATTGCGACTGTTTTATTATGAGTCCACTCACGATGACATTTGCTAAGTGGTTAGTTTTTCCAATATTGAGTTGTTCACCGTTTTCAGGCAATCCTGAAACGATTACGTTATTCCTGCGAGGACCTGGTTTAGCAGCTCGTGTACTAAAACTCGATCTTTTAAGCCACGTTTTTCCCGCTTTACTGTCTCGATTGTATCAACTATTTATTTTTAGAATCGTGACTAAACAAATATTGTAATAGTTTTATTCAACTCTATACATTTTTTCTGCCTAAGTGTTTGTAAAAACCCACCAGCTGTATGAGAAAAAGTTGAATAATATATCAAATTTGAAATCATATAACTTGCAGGTAAATGATTTAGTTCCAAATAATTAGTTTTCTCTTGAACATCAAATATAATATTACCTAGATTCGCCAGCTATATTTTTATCAGGCGTCACATGAATCTAGTTTAGTTAATTAACTTAATCCAATGGATAACACCAATAATATTATGATGGATATATTTGTATGATATATATTGTATATCCAATATATTGTATGATGGATCATTACACACAAACCTTTATATGATATTTTTGAAAATAAAAAAAACTAATACATTTTCTTTTAAAACTATTTTTTCCAAGTAAGCCCCTATAAAATATGGATTATTCATATATTCAACTATAATTCTTTTCCACTTCAAATCATCACCGTATAATTTTTCTAATATGGTAATGTTAATCATCACACGGGGTGCTGATACTAATACAATACTACTAAAACGTAATACCCAATCTAAATTCAAAATATAAAAAAGCAACATACAAAATACATGAAGACCGTGAAAATTCTTTAAAAGCACCTTAATGTAACCTATTTTCATGTTTAATGGAAAGTGATTAATACCTGTGGGTCCCAAATATGGAAAAGAATGGCGAAAAATTAGACTTATTTACCTAAGGTAGTCTAAAAATATTTTAATTTACATATATGTTTTAATAAAAAAACTATCTAAGGACTTTTTACACAAAAGAAGATTGAGTAGGTTTTAATATATATTACTTTGTAGAGGGGAAAGGAACTTTCCCTTTTTAACATTGTTTACATGTTACGTCAAAAGATTTTTTGGGTGGTTTAATAATTTGTCTTCCAAATACATTATAAGTACTGCCACCAAATATGTTATACGATATTGTAATCGAGAGTGTATCAAGGCAAAATAGAGGAACGTAGGTCCAGGGGAACATTGGATAAAAATAATAACTAATATATATAGCTGTTTAGGTTGCGAAAATTTACATTATATGAAAGTTTAATTAACCAATTAACGGTTACAAATCTTACATTGACAAATAATTTGATGCTTTGTACATTTCTTAATATATTATTTTTGTAAGAGCACATTTCATCATAAATTTTCAACAGTTAAACCATTTTATATTCCTGAACTTTAGCTTGAATTGTTATATCCAACAAAAATAAAATTAATTCTTCTTATTATATATGAACTAAAACACTTCCACTTTTTATTTGGTATCTTGTCCGGTTCACCGAAAACCCTGTAAACTGGGGTCTTCTTTCAATCCGGAACTACTATGTGCCTACAAGGCTATAAACTACACAAGATAATGAGCAGAGCTCTCCAGTAGTTTTGTTCTATACATTACAAGACAAGTAACCACCTTAGGTTTCTATTGGTCAGCAAGTTTTAGACCTCTGAAACATTAAAAAAATTATAGTTTCTTACAATAGAGTACCATTGTTATAAATGTACAGAACTGAACTTGTCCAATTCAAGCTATTTCAGGGAATGACTTATTGTAACATTATACCAATCTTAGTTTTTATTTTTTTTTATTAAAACTAAGCATAATACACATAAAATATTTGGTTCAATTTTCCTTTTTTTTATTAAAACAATGTATTATTGTAACTATTCGCATATACGGTACAGATTACTAATGAATTTCAATAAAGAAATTTTTTATGATTACATGGTAAAACATCCCTTATGGGAGGATAGCCTATAAGAAAAAGTACTATATTTATTTAATCAAATATTAAACAAGAAGGAAAAAATTTAAATTATGTATGCTCAACAGGGTAGTTTTTAATTCAAAATAAAAGAAAAGCAAAGTACTTTTAACATATTTTTTAAATTTTATGTTTGTCTTACGTTATACTTTATGTCCTAAAAACACTATAGTTGAAAAATTGTATTCAGGAGACACTTTAAATATAAAATTTTACTGTATTGCTAAATAAATTGTCTATTTGATATCTAATAACACTTTCACATAGATTAACAAAACTGCTTTGGTATATCTGGTGGAAAACCATCTAGATATACAGTTATAAACTTAAAATATTTTCTCTTAAATCTTATTAAAAATAATATTACACAAATACGGATCATCACAGTTTTGACTCTGAATCTTGAAAGCTTCGAATTACACGGAATAAGGCCAGGTTTGCATTAGATGTAGCAGGGATGCTGTAACATAGCATAGGTTAATCTTTTTAAAGGTAAAAAGCACTATATCATTATAAGGTAACAACTGTATACGTGGTATATAAGATATATTGATGGTTTTTGTTTAGTAAACTCATTGTCGATATAATTTAAAAAGCACATTAGTATATCATTTATGTAATTATAACCGTTTAGTACATGTTGTTTTTTCACGTTAAAGAATAAATAATGTAATGAAACATGAAGGTTGTTCGTAAAAAATTTGTTAAAAAAAGGATATAATTACAATTAAAAATTAAAATCTTACAATTCACCCACGCAATTAAACCTGGCAATTTTCCAAAACTAAAAAAAAATTATTTAACAAAAATTATTTAAGAATTAATGTTACAGAGCTAAATACGCTAGATCGTTCGGTTTAGTATAGGAGGTGTCATGGGCACAACAACAAAGAAGACTAATTTACAAGAATTTATGAATAGAGGGGGGAAAGAGAGGGGAATATATAAAACGCTCGAGAGGTTATAATTTTACATAGTATAGGACTGCCAAACTTACCGAAGTTGTCTTCATTAGGCCGGACACCACTTCACTAGAGTTTTTTTGGCAATTGGAAAACCAGCCAGAACTCTTTTGTAGGTGTCTCTGGTCTCTTAAATAGACTCGGAATTCGGTTTTAAACGTCTTCATGAACAAACTATCTTTTGCATCCTTCCGACAGATACAGACTCCAGTTTTCAGGAGTCAATTCAAAGTCAAGTGCCAATATTGCCATTGTGAATATCACCAAATTTCTGGAAGTTTGCACATATTTTTCTTGTTATGTCCATGCTATAATGTACGTTTTTTAAAATCTTAGACAATTCAATATTTTTTTTATTGTGTAGAAACAAATGGCCTCAATTAGTTTATATAATTAAGAGAAAACTTACTGTAATAAAATTTCATATGCATGTGGAAATTCTCAGGAATAATTGGTGAACATAATTGTTTATAAAATGTTGCTAAATGATTTGAAACTTCAACTTATACAATACTCGAAATTTAATTAATTATTAAAAAATCAATTAACTTATACACTTGGTTAATCACCCTATTTATTATACGATGGTTAATATAGGTTATATAAAAAAACATCTCACTATTTGTTTACGTGCAATTCCACATAATTAAGATGTGCTCAAGTTATATCGAAGCTAAAATAATTTAAAAGGGCAGTATCCTTTTATACAGTACAGATTTTTTCTGTATCTAAATGTAATCATTCACTCATAAAATGTTGTTCTAGGGTTACTGAGAAATGTGTGCATAGTAATGCCTCAATATTTTATTCTGGTTTTTTTTTCATAAATGTACTAGATCATTTTATTCAAACATTGTATGTAGTACGTGGAATTTATCATTATATTAAATATAATTATACATGATAAAAGAACTAAAAGGATGGTGATGTTAAAATTGCAATTCCGTTTACCAGAAGGTAGACAAACATGCTTAGGATCTACTTACCCATATTATCCTAATTCCAATCCAGTTTTATAATATAAAGAACAGTCCACTAACAAACTACAGATTGCGGTTTTTACAATATTCCGAACTGGAGTTGTTATTTGTTGGCACATCAAACAAAAAAATGTATCCATAAAACCGTTAGATTAGAAAAGTTATTGAGAAGTTGAAGGTGGAATTTATTTTACTGTAGGAATTTATTTTACTCCGTATTTATAAGCAAAAAAAACAAAAAAACCTGTGAAGGTTGTGAGGACGTTTGATATGAAAATTTTAAAGTAAAAAATACTAAAACACTTTAAACCAGTTCTTTGTCGTTTCCATGGATATACATGGCTTCGATATGTTATTTTTTTATTTATTTAACTTCCAACGGTCAAAAGACCAATTTTAAACGGGTTACAGTTTTACATAGTTTCTCAAGATGGACTAGTACTTATAAACACAGAGGGCCAAGCCAAACATGCAATTGGACTTTAAACTAATTGGTGCTTAAGCCCTAGCTCAAAGACCAAGCCAAACATGCAGGGAACAATACAGCCACCACTATGCAACAATAACAATAATAAAGCTATATGATTTACAATAAATATAACTATACTAGTAAAGGTAAATAAAAATCTACATTATTGTATAAATATTAACAGTATTAGAGTAACAAAAATAGAATCTATAGATACATAACAAATTTTAACAACGATAACAAATAAATAACAATGAATTTATAATAAATATTGAGGATCATGATAAGTAAATAGAATTAGGAAAAAAAACTAATGAACAGTGCACCATATGTTTATATGAACACCACCTGAGAGATTTTGAATTTGAGGTTTTTGTCACTGCATGGTTTACACTGGTGTTACAAGCTTTCCGTAGAAAATTTACCAAAAGGGAGGTGTTTGCATTTTTAGTAAATCTTATATAAAAACACAATGTTTTAGGATGTCTCCGATTTTGTCAGGAGGGTAGGTGTGAGCTTGCGGCAGCGATTTTTCAATTCAGACAGTTTTCTCTTCTTGTTGTTACCGCTTATAAATCGAGAACCTTTTTCAGCGTCAGTGCATGAGATGTTTTATGAATGTAATCCGATTGCCTCCACAAATTATAAATCCAGCAGTTAGAAAACTGTTGTTGTGGGTGATTTCAATGTTAATCTCTCTGTTGCTGACATGAATGTAGATAGCATTTTTATCCATGATGCATCTCACGATTTAAAGCATAAAAAGTAACTTCATTTTATGAGGGAATTAAAAACTCCCGGTCCCTAATCGATTTACGTATTATACTGATCTTTCTGAAGACATTTTCAGTTGCTCCTGTCGTGATAAATGCTCTGTCCGATCACCATGCACAAATCTCACATGTCAGGTATTTATTAAGCCCTGTTTGCCCTAAGTTTATGCTTAAGCGATCATTTGTAGAGGATAATGTTCGTTATTTTTAGACATTCTTCTGGGTAGGGAAACATGGCATGATGTTTATGCAGCTAGAACAATGGATGATAAGAATGAGCTTGTTTATGTCCTCTATAGAGTTTTATTTCATTCCAGGCCTTTCCTGAGAAAAGAGTTCGGATTTCGTGGGCCTTCTCCAAATGCCAAAGTGTCGTTTAACCCAGGAGCAAATTGAGCTACGTGATTTGTTTTGCGCATTGGTATATATAAACTAAAGATCTCTGTTTTCTGATGAGAGAATAAAACAATACCTTTCTTTGAAGGACCCATTATAGGGGATTGTGTGAGGGAAGCTAAGTCATCTAAAGTTATATACATTTACTGCAGACTTCCTCAAATAAAAGTTAAGACTGTGTGGGACATAGTGAACGAGCATAGAGGTAAGGCAAGAGTTTTCAGCAGAATATCGCTTCGAACCATCAAGGATAGTAATGGAGTAATTGTTAGGGATCCGAAGGACGTTTCCAACTTGTTTCAATGATTTCTTCATTAATGTGTCGAATTGCAAGTTCATCTTCCACATCGTTGTCTCTTCTTCAACAACAATCAAGTGCAAGGGTGTTTCATTTTTCTTTCAACTGCTTCTGAAGTGGAAGTATCTGACATCAGATCTATAAAAGCAAAAGGCTTCGACAATATATCATCGAAGCTTCTTAAATCATGAACGAGAATTTCGTTAGGCCACTTGCTCATTTGATAAATCCTGACATTTTAAAGTTGTTCTATAATGAAGCCGTTACATAAAAGGGATGGTTGAGGAAACTTGAGATAATTTCAGACCTATTTCGATTGGATCGACATTTCTACTAAGGTGGTTGAGAAGGCTGTGTTTTTGATAAGGTAAGGCTTTCCTGAGAGAGTAATAACGTTTTGTTTGCCAAACAGTTTGGCTTTGTAAGGGAGGCTCAACTGTGAGGTATTGTTTGCTCTCTTCAATAAAGTTGTTAAAGCTCTTGACGAAGGAAAAGTTTTTCTGCTGGTATCTTTTTTTATTTGAGAAAAGCATTTGACATGGTTTTCGCATGTGAACTTCTTTTGCAAATTCTTGACAAGAGTGGGTGTGCGTTGGCTTGGCAAATTCAATGGCTGTCATCGTTCTTGAGTCAGCGTAGACAAGTTTGTGGAAATTCCATACGTTAGACGTATATACTAGGAAAAGATGTTTTCTGACGAGCAGATTGTCAATACGGGGTGTTGCCATAGGTCTCCATACTTGGACCCTTCCTGTTTATTTTGTATGTAAATGGACCTCAGCACTTGTGTATTCGAGGGGCTTGTTGTGTTTGTTTTCTGACGACACATCAACTTGTAATTAATGAGTTCTGTCGTTTCAATGTGGAGATACATACGATTTCAGTGTTAATTCAAATAGTCCAGTGGTTTTCAGAGTAATGGTTTGGCCGTGAATACTGATATAATTTAAATTGCTAGACTTTTCAATTTTATCAAGACGCAATGACTCTTTGAGTGTTTGGGTTGGCGGTCCAGAGGTTTGTTCTGAGCAAATGGACTTTAGGCCTAATTGTCGATAGTAATCTTTGCTTCGCCTTTCATATAAATCATGTCGCATGTAAAGTCTGTGCTGGTATTTGCGGTCTTCGTAGACTATTCATCTTTCACGGGCACCAATGTGCTTCTGACTCTTCATATTTTGCATTAGTTTCATCCCTACCTTTCATACGCTGTTGAAATTTGGGGTTTTTGAAAATTGCACAGAAACAAACCATGTCTTTCTTTTGCAGAATGAAAGCGGTTGAGAGCTATTGCTGGCATCCGTCAATCAGAATCCTGCAAATCACACTTTAATAAGTTTAATCTCTGCTGACTTTTCCCAAGTATATTTATTTACCACACATTTGTCTTTTTTTAAGTAAAACCATTTGGCATTTTCTAGTCACTAAATTCCGCAGTCCGGACACTATCTCAGGAATAGCAACAAGTTATAATATTCCCCCCCATGCAAACCTCATTTTTCAAAACATCACTGTTTTTATAATGCCGTAATTTTTTATAATTCTCTTCCCCGTGGACCTAAAGAATGTAAATGACATAATGGTCTTTAAGAGAACACTGAGGCTTCTTTAATAGAAAAATGTTTCTACACCCTCAGTGAATTTATTGGAAAAATAAATAGTCTGTATTGTATTGATATAAAAACTGTACATGTATTTTTTTTATATTTATGACGCAATCCAATGCATGGTTACATGTCTGATGGAAATAAAGAATAATTTGATTTGATAGGTTTTACAATTTTCTTAGATCTTAAACTGTCCCCAGTTCACGCCTCTCATATTTTGGGAGATTTTTATTTTAGTAGTTTCCTAGTAATGACAGAAAACCTATAATAGAAGTGATTTTTTCTTAAGTCAGTGATTCCAGAGGCTGGGATATTCTATAGATCAAAATGAATATTCGAAAAGTTATGTTGATGCCATATATGGAGAGGTAGAGGTTACTTTTCCCGAGAGGCTACAGATTCTAGTTATGGGAAGATGCTACAGGCCTAAAATTACTCACAGAGCATAAGGATGTTTACAAAAGCATGCCATTCCAATAGCTTAAAAGTTTTAAATAGTGTGGTCTTAGTGATTTGGGGTAGAGGCTCTCAATCTAACTTTAGTGTAAACAAAAATCTGCCGTTCCAATTTTCTTTTAAAATAACAATATTGATTCATATTTATATTTACATGTAAATCAGAAATTTTTTATAGTATATATTTGCTTAATATCTGAGGATTATTTAAAAAAAAATTAATGTTGAAAAACATAATTATGGTCGGAATACTAAATAAAGGTTTTCTATTAGTACTTTTGACTTTTTTCATATATTTTAGTAATATTGATCTATTACGTTCCTCTATTTTGCCTTGATACACTCTCGATTACAATATCGTATAAACATATTGGGGCAGTACTTATAAGTATTTGAAGACAAATTATAAACCACCCTAAAAAATCTTTTGACGTAACATGTAAAACAATGTAAAAAAGGGGAAAGTTCCTTTCCCCTCTACAAGTAATAAATATTCTAAACCTACTCAATTTCTTTTGTGTAAAAAGTCCTTAGATAGTTTTTTATTAAAACATATATGTAAATTAAAATATTTTAGACTACCTTAGGTAAATAAGTCTAATTTTTGCCATTCTTTTCCATATTTGGGACCCACAGGTATTAATCAACTTTCCGATTAAACATGAAAATAGGTACATTTAGGTGCTTTTAAAGAATTTCACGGTCTTCATGTATTTTGTATGTTGCTTTTTATATTTTGAATTTTAGATTGGGTTTACGTTTAGTATTGTATTAGTATTTCAGCACCCGTGTGATGATTAACATTACCATATTAGAAAATATACGGTGATGATTTGAAGTGGAAAAGAATTATAGTTGAATATATGGAATAATTCCATATTTTATAGGGGCTTACTTGGAAAAATAGTTTTGAAAGAAAATGTATTGGTTTTTTTTTTATTTTCAAAATATCATATCATAAAGGTTTGTGTAATGATCCATCATACAATATATTGGATATACTATATATATCATACAATATATCATATAATATTATTGGTGTTATCCATTGGATTAAGTAATTAACTAAACTAGATTCATGTGACGCCCTGATAAAAATATAGCTGGCGATCTAGGTAAATATTATATTTGATGTTCAAGAGAAAACTAAATTATTTGGAACTAAATCATTTACCTGCAAGTTATATGATTCAAAAATTTGATATATTATTCAACTTTTTCTCATACAGCTGGTGGTTTTACAAACACTTAGGCAGAAAAATGTATAGAGTTGAATAAAAACTATTACAATATTTGTTTAGTCACGATTCTAAAATAAAATAGTTGATACAATCGAGACAAGTAAGCGGGAAAACGTGGCTTAAAAGATCGAGTTTTAGTACACGAGCTGCTAAAACCTTGTCCTCGCAGGAATAACGTAATCGTTTCAGGATTGCCTGAAAACGGTGAACAAATCCAATATTGAACTAACCACTTAGCAAATGTCATCGCGAGTGGACTCATAATAAAACAGTCGCAATTTCCGCATCTTAAATAATAAGCCATGAGTATGTAAAAAAACAATTTTTTATATATAATAAAAATTTCAAACGTTTCCAAGCTATTTTATTCTTAATTATTTCTTGTATGGACTTTAGTCCTACTGTAATTTAAAAGCTGCACCTTTTGAAACATTTAATAATCGTATGAATCATTTCACAACTTAATTAATAGGGGAATAACCAATATTCTTAAGTAGAAACATAATATCGTGTCTTGAATCTGATACAAAAACGTAGAAAAAATTTGTAAATTTTTTAAAATGTTTATAAAAAAAACTATGACAAAAATAATACACCCATAGCCGACATTAATTTGAGATCGTATGGCAATAGGTGTATTTTTAACTCTCTGACACTCACTTAAAGCACTGTCTTTAAAGTTAAATCTAAAATAGGGATCAAAAGATTGGAGTATACTCCAGTAAATTTCACCGTTACTTGTACAGTGACGTCAGTCCACTGATCTGGATGTTCGATGACGGTCACAAGAGCCAAGGTCAGACAATCGATCATGTCGGAGTCGGTCTTTCGCACTGACTGTTTTACACACGGCCAGCTGTACGTGCTGCTCAGTAGAGTTCGACGCCCAGAACGACATCATCGGTCCTTTTGCCCATCCTTATAGGGGTATCCGATGACGTCGTCTACGCGAGGAACATCGTGTACGGCGAACTTATTCAGTACACAAGATTGACACTGGCAGTTAGGCTTAAAGGGCCCTGCTAGAACAAAAACTCCCCATCGAGATTGACTATAGCAGTAGGATTAGGGGTCCTGCTAGAACGAAACTCCCGTCGAGATTGACTATAGCAGTAGGCTAGGGGGTCCTGCTAGAAAGAAACTCCCCGTCGAGATTGACTATAGCAGTAGGCTAGGGGTCCTGCTATAGAACGAAACTTCCCGTCGAGATTGACTATAGCAGTAGGCAAGGAGGGCCTGCCAAACAAAGGTAGTCGTCAATGTAACTAAGTTTTCTGTAAATATTTTGGTCTCTGTGTTTGCGGCCTCTCCATGGCAAGACTTTATAAGCTTGCGTTTTAAATCGTTGAAAAACTAACGGGAAAACAACAGTTTTATTTTTAATCAAATCATTAGTAACTACGGTTCTTACTTTTCATTCCCTGGTAAACCTAACCTCGGACTTTAGTTATTACTAAATTTCGTTTTGTATACTAGTTTTGCTAACGTTCACTTAATTGTTATACAAAATACATTGACTATTTTTATACAACGCATATAATTAGTGCTGAGCGGTTAGAGAACAGTTAGGACCCGCATGATTCTCGAGTAACTGATACAACTGTAAACATGACATTTGATAAACTTCATTTTAGAATTTAACCAACCACCAAATCCCTCTATGAGGCCTGGGGCGAGTTGTGAAATATTATACAATCAAAATGTACACAAACCGGGTTGAGTTTCTTTTTAAGTGAAGTTTATCTTTAAATTATTTAAATATTTTTAATTCCATATTCTCAGCAATTTATTATTCAATCTTAATTAAAATTCTGTAAAATAATATTACGTTTACAAATATTATCAAGTTTATTATTTTCGTAAAAATGGTTGTAAAAAGATAACTTTTATAATTAATAAAGTTTCTTAACTTAAATTTAAAATCTCCCAATTGGATATTTTAAATATTTGCTATGTTTCCAGGAAGTCATTGATAGCGATTTAATTTTGTTCCTGCAACCTGTTACGCCCAAAGACGGCTCTTGACGTTTCGATTAGTACTTAGCATCAACCTTAAGAGGTAAATAAGAGGAGAGGTCTCATTAAGATGAGAGAATTAGTAATACATGCTGTTTGTAATTAATTTAGCAGCAACTTTAGGTAGTAATCTGAATTTAAGTAAGTTTTACTATTTTAATAACTTAACAGAGTAGTAGAGATTCTGGATTAATATTTTTAAATAAACTAATTATTATCTGATTTATTCTTAACTAA
Source organism: Homalodisca vitripennis (assembly GCF_021130785.1). Classification (NCBI taxonomy): domain Eukaryota; kingdom Metazoa; phylum Arthropoda; class Insecta; order Hemiptera; family Cicadellidae; genus Homalodisca; species Homalodisca vitripennis. The sequence continues at coordinate 63,866 of NW_025783315.1, read as the reverse complement.
TAGGAACAAAGTTTACCTCTCAGGAACGTTTTTATTTTATTTTAAAAAAGAAATTTTTTCAACGATAAGTTAATTTTATTAAATACTATACTTTTTCGAAACTGAATGTTAATAACTACAAGATGTGTTACAAAATGTAAAAAAATTGTTTTTACTATGACAGGAAAAAAAAAGATGGATAGTAAAATTTAATTCTGAATTTCTGTGCGGTTAACTTCAGAGCTCTGGTAATGTTTTCAGAAACTAATTGTTTAAATCATAATTAAAGACCATAATTTCTCCTAAAATCTGTATAAAATAGTTATTATTTTATATGTAGTTAAACAATTAAATGTTATTAAGATATGAATTGTATTCCTAAGTCAATTGCATTCCGCTTATTTAATTTAGTCTCCATTTAATTTTATCTTGTTTAATACCTAACATTTCCAAAACTCCCTCAAAGACCGAAAAAGTTACTTAAGTGAGTCATATAAGTAAAAATACTTGAAATACGTCAACCCATTCTTAAAAAGTGTAAGAGTTGGTTTTATAACTATCTTAACTATTGAGAATGTGGGATGAGCTAGCCTCGAGTTAAGCCTAGGTCTTAACTTTGGTTGATGTAAAATACTTTTAATATGTCATTACAATTCCATTCTCGAGGCATTATTTAGGATAGAATTTGAGATTAACTATATTTATATATATTAAATTATTATAATATATATATATTATATATATATCTATATATGCATTTACAGGTAAAAGTTGATCAGACGGACAAAACAATTACCAAATTCATTTAAATGTATGAACTGTTCAATAATGTTTCAATATTGCAGTGTTATTAATGTGAGTGATATATCAAAGGCAAATGTAAGTAAATCATTCTCCAAGTAATTCTTTACACTATTTATCAGATATGTATGAAAGGATATTATATAGCTTGGACGAGTGTGTTAATAAAAATTGATTGTAAAATGATTCTTCATGTACATGTTATAGTACTGAAATGGATTTAAAAACAAAATCTCAAGTTATAATTTTAGCTCACAAAATATACGAAAATAATCCTTCAAGTAATCTTTACACTTTTTATCCAGATTATATATGAACAAAGAGTATATAGCTTGACGATGTGTTGAAAATTATTGTGAAACCTGATGATTTCATGCACACTAAGAGTACTTGAAAGGATTTATAAAACTTAAATTTATAAGTTCTTTTTAAGCTCACAAACATTATACGAAAGTTATTTGTTCATCTAGATAATCTTCCTCATTGTAAAAAACCCGTTAAATTTAAACGGCAATATAACTAAATATAAAATTGCTTCACTGTCCAATGTACATTTAAACTGCAATTATTTAATTCCTTAGAGAAAGGAATTCCTATTTTATAAGATTTAATTTAAAAAACAATGGATTATTTGAAAAAAAATGTAGTGAAATTGAAGATTAAATACCTTCCATTGATTTTTCAAATATTTTTACTATGGTTTTTTGTAATTAACTCCTTGTAATTATAGTATTCGGACTAATAAAATAAACGCTATAAACTACATTTATAAACATTCTGCAATGTTTAACCCACTACCATAACACTAATAGGGTAGTCACACTAGATTGAATTATCTTTTCATATTTATTGCCATAGTTGACTATTGATTACTCTCTTTGTACTTTAAGGAATTATAACTTAATTTCTATTACTCCACAAGTTACGTCAAACAAACTATGTTTTATATTCAATTTGTAGAAGTTATTTGATTATGCTCAGTGATCACTATAATCATAGTAGAGAAATTTAAAAAAATAAGCTGTTATAGACTTAATTTTGTGCTTAAAGAGGCCTTGTGCCATATATGCACAGGATTTTTAAAGTCTTTCAGTAAATGCATTCTCTCTTTTTATTATAAAAAACTTTAATTAAGTTATTTTATTATGAATTATTTAAATCAAGTTAGTCTACAATACGCAAATATACTATTGAAGTTACATTCAACATGTAATGACAATACGAAAATATAATTACTATACAAATTAATTCGCTAGATTATTTATAAACGCGGTTGGACTCAGAATATTTGATATCTACAAATTAATTTATCGGAACCGTTATAATTCCTGAACTAGAGAGAAAATTAAAACGCAAAAAAAATTTTGCAGCCGATTTCAAAGTTATATTGAAAACCACCTATTTAAATTCAATTACTAAAGAAGAAGTATTTTATGAATGATTATATTCAGACTAGGTTATGATTATTGTTTGACTATGCGTAAAACAACGAGCGCGTAACAAGCACTCGAACTCGAGCCCTGGAGTTGATATGCTTGAGATAGAAGTACTCAGTACGGATAGAAGGTGTCTAGTAATTCTTTCCTGCAGATGTGCCTACTAGATGTGCAAGTACACCTTTGACATTAACATGCTATAATTTAATATTGTGATTTTGCATTTTTACTGCCTATTGTAAATGCACATTATCTTGTCATTGAAAATAAATTATAAATCGTAGTTCAAGCGAAAAAGTTTAAGTTTTTGAAAAATGTAATGGAGTCCAGTAACGGAATTGCTAAATAGAATGACAGATATTTTTCATGTTTTTGTTCAGTGCATCTAAAAATAATTAGCATTAGTTCCTTATTAATAGTTAGTCAATTAATATAAGGTACACAACTTTATATCACTGGTAATATTTAACAAACCCAAAAAATACCGGAGAAGGTCGACTGTTTAGTCATAGGTAAAAAAATTTTTCCTCTAAACACAAATATGTTCATAAAAACTCTGTAAAACTGATCCAAAATTCATAACGTAATTCAATATCTTTGGAAGAAAACATCATGCCGATTATTATTTTCGTTTGGCACTTGAAATATCTAAAAACAGCCCAACGCAATTAAACAGAAAAGTAGTACGGAGAAATTGCTTTACGGAGAATGTACCAGTGGGATTTATTTCATATAGTAATCACCCTATGAAGGACTATAAGTCTATTAAAAAATCAACAAAAATTAAATTTCTGTGTATTTATAATCTTTTTATAATATTTTGTTATTATTTTATTTCTAACCACTTACGCATGGACTGTTTTAGTAATTTATGTTGTGATTTTTTTGTTCATGAAACTAGGATGTAAACTATGTTCTTTGGATGTCAAGAGATAGTCAGAGCAGAACTATGATCTACGAAAAAAATTTACATCACTCGTAGGTCCTGCGTCCTGGTCCTCTACTCTGAGCCTGTCATCGTGTTCCTAGTTGTTGGTTCTCCGAGATCTGCGATTAGTGTGGTCTTTTGAATATAATACTGAACAATACAAAACATTATTTTGGACCTTTCTTGTCTTGTTTCCATGGATAATAATATAATTTTCGGTTTGTAGTTCTTGCTGGGAACAAACCAGCAGATTCTTTTAATAATGTTGTCCATATTTATTCCACGGCAAGTGCGTTCTTTCATAATTAAAAAAAAAAAATAAACAAGATTTCTTTGTATTTCTTTTCTAGTCTAAGAGCACATGCATTTAAATGTAAACAAACATTCTTGAAATTCGTGAATTGAAATTCTTCTGCACCAAAATTAAACTGATTATAAGGAAAAACTACAGTTGAATTGTTTCAAAATAGGACTGTGGACCGGGGAGGGGGGCGCGGTCGACGGGTAGAGAGCAGCCAATCAGATTCGAGTTAAACCGCACAGCGTTGCCGATTTTATATCCGCACTTCACTCCTCAAGACTCAGTCTCTGCAGTAACCGATTCGTGGCGTTTCACTTTTTATTCTTCGTGTTCTGTGGAACTGTAGTGGTTGTTACGGTTTGTTTAACAGTCCTTTTCAGGCCTACAGTAGTGTAACATAACTATTTTGTCTTTCATAACATTCGTACTGGTGGTTAATGATTATATTTACATCATGAATGCAGAAAATAAAACTGTGAATCGTCGTGGGCGTCCCGCGCATTCATCTTAAGCGTATACATTATCAGAACGTTGAGACGTGGTGTACCTATGCGCACTCAAGCCAGAAAACTTGTTTGCATGCCAAAGAACTATTTCCAGCAGGAAAAACAAAAACAATGAGCCACTCTTACCCGTTTCATTGGTTGTACAACGAACTGCAGCAGCCCTGGGCATAAATAAAAAATTCCGTTGTAAAAATTTGTTCAGAGAAGAAGAAAAAACATTGATGAGGGAGGAAGTGGAGAAGTACATACCCAAACAAAAAGAAACTTCCACGTCAGAAACGAGGTTACAAACCTGGATAATTTCCAAAAAGATACATTTCGTCAGTCAAGGTGTATGCCTTATATAGACGAAAGAAATATCCAACTTTAAAAAAATATTCAATCTTTGAAGGATGCCGATTTATTTAACGGCTGCAAATCTTTTCTTTTCACTTTGTTTTTTACACATACTTGGCTTTCTCAGTACAAGTCAGTTGGGAAAACGGAAAGTACTTTTTGTAAGACCAGATGTTAGTTGCATGGCGCTGTAGGTTTCTTCGTCAAAATGAAGAACTTAAATTTAGATGAAGTAGTCTGGTTTGACGTGGAATGGGTTAACACAAACACCTCCCAAACAAACGCTTGGAACAGATGACTCTGTGTCAAGGTACAAAGTCCGATACCTCTCGGTAAAGGTGGAAGAATGATTTTGCTTCACGCTGTGTGGTAGTTACTAAAGGGGTTATTCACAACCAGCCTTCTACTTTTTCTTCGAAAAAAAAACGAGAAGTTGATTACCATGAAGAAATGGGCCACGAAAGGTTTTTAGGCTGGTTTCGTAAAACAATTTCTTCCAAATTTGGAAATTTGGAATTCTATTTCGCATGCAAATACGAACAAAAACTATTACACTTAAAATTCATAACTAAATCATTTTTTATGAATACTGGTTTAAAATTACACCACAATTATTATCTTACCAAATTGTAATGAGTATTTAAATAAACATGTGCAACCAAATATTTATGTCTTTATTTAAATCCTTATTTACGTGAGTTTGTTTTCATTTTTGAACACTCTAAACGAAAAATATGAGGAAACAAGTTCATACAAGGTCATGAGTGAACTTGATATAATTTTGTGTAAATAACCAAAAGTCACCTCAAAAAATATTAAACCATTATGGAAGAAATTAAGCACCTAGAACAATAATATAATCAATTGTAGACTCAATAAAAACGGCGTCAGTGAAACGCGCGTGGCTAGCAGATCTGCTGTACCCTGTAATGCCAAGCGACGTCGACTGTCGGGCACGCCGCTCCCTCTCCTATGCCGAGCGCCATCAGTCCTATTTTGTAATCAATTCAAACTATAGCTGTTTATTTTAATTACGTGCATTTTTAGTAAGGGTTGCATGGAATATACACTCACTTGGCTGTTTTGGTTCCAGACTTATGCGTGCTCTGGTATGTTTAGGTTGCGATAATTTACATTATATGAAAGTTTAATTAACCAATTAACGGTACAAATCTTCAATTGACAAATAATTTGATGCTTTGGTACATTTCCTAAATATAATATTAAGTAAGAAGCAACATTTCATCAAAATTTTCAAACCAGTTAAACCAATTTTAAATTCCTCGACTGTTAGCTTGAATGTTATATCCAACAAAAATAAAAAATTCTTCTTTATTATATACTGAACTAAAACACTTCCACTTTTTATTTGGTAACTTGTCCCGGTCACTCGAAAACCCTGTAAACTTGGGGTCTTCTTTCAATCCGGACCTACTATTTGCCTACAAGGCTAGAACTACACAAGAATAAAGAGCAGGAGCTCGTCCAGTAGTTTTGTTCTCACATTACAAGACAAGTAACCCCTAGTTTACCAATTGGTCAGCAAGTTTTAGACCTCTGAAACAATAAAAAAATATAGTTTTCTTACAATAGAGTACCATTGTTTATAAATGTACAGAACTGAAACTTGTCCAATTCAAGCTATTTCAGGATGACTTTATTGTAACATTATACCAATCTTGAGTTTATATTTTTTTTATTTAAACTACGCATAATACACATAAAAATTTGGTTCAATTTTCCTTTTTTTAATTAAACAATGTATTATTGTAAACTATATTCGCATTATACGGTACAGATTAACTAATGAATTTCAATAAAGAAATTTTTTATGAATTAATGGTAAACATCCCTTATGGGATAGCCTATAAGGAAAAAGTACTATATTTAATTTAATCAAATATAAAACAAGAAGGAAAAAAATTTAAATTATGTTAGTCCAACAGGGTAGTTTTTTTAATTCAAAATAAAGAAAGCAAAGTACTCTTTAACATAATTTTAATTTTATGTTTTGTCCTTACGATATACTTTATGTCCTAAAAACACTAATAGTTTGAAAAATTGTATTCAGGGAGACACTTTTTAAAATATAAATTTTACTGTATTGCTAAATAATTTGTCTAAATTCCATCTATAACACTTTACATAGATTAACAAACTGCTTTGTATATCTGGTGAAAGACCATCTAGAATACAGTTATAAAAATTTAAAATATTTTCTTCTTAAATCTTATGAAAAATAATATTACACAAATACGGATCATCACAGGTTTGACATCTGAATCTTGAAAGCTTCGTTTTACACGGAAGCCAGGTTTGCATTAGATGTAGCAGGGATGCTGTAACATAGCATAGGTTAATCCTTTTTTTAAAAGGTAAAAGCTATATCATTAAACGGTAACAACTGTATACGTGTATATAAGAATATATTGAATGGTTTTTGTTTTATAAATCATTGTCGATATAATTTAAAAAGCACATTAGTATATCATTTATGTAATTATAAAACCGTTGTAGTACATGTGTTTTTTCAGTTAAAAGAATAAATAATTTAAATTGAAACAAGAAGGTTGTCGTAAAAATTTTAAAAAAAGGATATAATTACAATTAAAAATTTAAAATCTTACAATTCACCACGCAATTAAACCTGGCAGATTTTCCAAAAACTAAAAAAAAATTATTTAACAGAATTATTAAGAATTAATGTTACAGAGCTAAATAACGCTAGATCCGTCGGATTAGTATAAGGAGGTGTCCCATGGCACAACAAACAAAGAAGACCTAAATTACAAGAATTATGAATAGAGGGGAAAGAGAGGGGAATATATAAAACGCTCGAGAGGTTATAATTTTACATAGTATTAGGACTGCCAAACTTACCGAAGTTGTCTTCATAGGCCGGACAACCACTTCACTAGAGTTTTTTGGCAATTGGAAAACCAGCCCAGAACTCTTTTGTAGGTGTCTCTGTCTTAAAATAGACTCGGAATTCGGTTTTAAACGTCTTCATTGACAACTATCTATTTGCAATCCTTCCGACGAGATACAGACTCCAGTTTTCAGGAGTCAATTCTAAGTCAGTGCCAATATTGCCTTGTGAATAACACCAAATTCTGGAAGTGTTTGCACTTATTTTTCTTGTATGTTCCAAAAAATGCTATTAATGTACGTTTTTTAAAATCTCTTAGACATTCAAATTATATGTAGAAGCAAAGGCCTCACTTAGTTTATATAATTAAGAGAAAACTACTGTAATAAAATGTCATATGCCTGTGAATTTCTCAGGAATAATTGGTTGAACATAATTTGTTTATAAAAATGTTGCTAAATGATTTGAAAACTTCAACTTATACAATACCTCGAAAATTTAATTAATTATAAAAAATCAATTAACTTATACACTTGAGTTAATCACCCTAATTTATTATACGATGCGTTAATATAGGATTAATAAAACATCCTCACTATTTGTTTACGTGCAATTCCACCACATAATTAAGATGTGCTCAAGTGTATATCGAGCTAAAATATATAAAAGGGCAGTATCCTTTATACAGTCAGAATTTTTCTTAACTACATGTAATCATTCCACTCATAAATGTTGTTTAGGGTTACTGAAGAAGAAGTGTGCATCAGTAATGCCTCAATAATTTTTATCTGGTTTTTTTTCATAAATGTACTAGATTCTAATTTATTCAACAATGTAATGTATACGTTGAATTTATCAAGTATAAATAAATATAATTATACATGATAAAAGAACTAAAAGGATGGTGATGTTAAAATGCAATTCGTTTCCAGAAGGTAGACAAACATGCTTAGGATCTACTTACCCATATTAATCCTAATTTCAATCCATTTTTATAATATAAAGAACAGTCCACAAGCAAACTACAGATTCGCGTTTTACAATATTCCGACTGAGTGTTATTTGTTGGCACATCAAACAAAAATGTATCCAAAAACCGTTAGATTAGAAAAGTTATTGAGAAGTTGAAGGTGGACATTTATTTTACTGTAGGAATTTTATTAGTACCTCCGTATTTATAAGCAGAAAAAAAAACTAAAAAAACCTGTGAAGGATGTGAGGACGTTTGATATAAAATTTTAAAGTAAAAAATACTAAAAACACTTTAAAAACCAGTTCTTTTGTCGTTTCCCAAGGATAAACAGGCTTACGATATGTATTTTATTTATTTATTTAACTTCCAACGTCAAAAGACCAATTTACAACGGGTTTACAGTTTTAACATAGTTTCTCAAAGATGACTAGTACTTATAAACACGAGAGGGCCAAGGCCAAACCATGCAATTGGACTTTAAACTAATTGGTGCTTAAGCCTAACTCAAGCCCAAGCCAAACATGCAGGACAATACAGAGCCAACACTATGCAACAATAACAAAAAATAAAGCTATATGATTACAATAAATATTAACTAACTCAGTACAGGTAAATAAAAACTACATTATTGTAATAAAATAATAACAGTATTTAGAGTAACAAAATAAAGATCTATAGAATACATAACAAATTTTAACAACGATACAAATAAATAAACAAAAATTTATAATAAATATTGAGGATCATGAGACAGTAAATATGAATTAGGAAAAAAAAACTAATGAACGATGCACCATATGTTTGATATGAACACCACCTGAGAGATTTTGAATTTAGGTTTTGTTCACTTGCGCATGGTTACACTGTGTATACAGCTTTCCGTAGAAAATTACGCAAAAGGGAAGGTGTTTGCATTTTTAGTAAATCTTATATAAAACACAATGTTTTAGATGTCTCCCGATTGTCAGGAGGGTAGGGTGTGAGCTTGCGGCAGCGATTTTTCAATTCAGACAGTTTTCACTTCTTGTTGTTACCGCTTATAATCCGAAACCTTTTTCAGCGACAGTGCAGAGGTAGATGTTTTATGAATGTTAATCCGATTGCCTCCACAAAATTATAAATCCAGCCAGTTAGGAACTGTTGTTGTGGGTGATTTCAATGTTAATCTCTCTGTTGCTGATCCATGAATGTAGATAGCATTTTATCCATGATGGCATCCTCACGATTTAAGCAATAAAGTAACTTCAATTTATTGAGGGAATTTAAAAACTCCGGTCCCTAATCGATTACGTAATATACTGATCTTTCTGAAGACATTTTCAGTTGCTCTGTCGTGATAAAATCTCTGTCCGATCACCATGCACAAATCTCACATGTCAGGTATTTCTATAGCCCTGATTGCCCTAGTTTATGCTTAAGCTGATCATTTTGTAGAGGATAATGTTCGTATTTTTAGACATCTTCTGGGTAGGGAAACATGGCATGATGTTTATGCAGCTAGAACAAAAGGATGATAAGATGAGCTTTGTTTATGTCCTCTATAGAGTTTTATTTCATTCAGGCCTTTCCTGAGAAAAGAGTTCGGATTCGTGGGCCTTCTCTCCAAATGCCAAAGTGTCTTTAAACCCAGGAGCAAATTGAGCTACGTGATTAGTTTGCGCATTGGTATTATAAAACTAAAGATCTCAGTTTTTCTGAGAGAGAATAAAAACAATACCTTTCTTTGAAGACGCAATATAGGGCTAGTGTGAGGGAAGCTAAGTCATCTAAGTTAATACATTTACTGCAGACTTCCTCAAATAAAGTTAAGACTGTGTGGGACAATGTGAACGAGCATAGAGGGTAAGGCAAGAGTTTCAAGCAATATCGCTCGAACCATCAAGGATAGTAATGGAGTAATTGTTAGGGATCCGAAGGACGTTCCAACTTGTTCAAATGATTCTTCATTAATGTGCGAATGCAAGTTCATCTTCCACATCGTTGTCTCTTCTTCAACAACAATCAAGTGCAAGGGTGTCTTCATTTTTCTTTTCAACTGCTTCTGAAGTGGAAGTATCTGACATCCAGATCTATAAAAGCAAAGGCTTCGACAATATATCATCGAAGCTTCTTAAATCATGAACGGAGAATTTCGTTAGGGCCACTTGCTCATTTGATAAATCCTGACATTTTAAAGTTGTCTATAATGAAGCCGTTACAATAAAAGGGGACTGGTTGAGGAACTTGATTAATTTCAGAAACCTATTTCGATTGGATCGACATTTTTCTAAGGTGGTTGAGAAGGCTGTTTTGAGTAAGGTAAACGGCTTTCCTGGAGAGTAAATAACGTTTTGTTTGCCAAACAGTTTTGGCTTTGTCAAGGGAGGCTCAACTGTGAAGGTATTGTTTTGCTCTCTTCAATAAAGTTGTTAAAGCTCTTGACGAAGGAAAGTTTTACTGCTGCAATCTTTTTTTATTTGAGAAAAGCATTTGACATGGTTTCCGCATGAACTTCTTTTGCAAATTCTTGACAAGTGGGTGTGCGTGGCTTGGCAAATCAATGCTTGTCATCGTTCCTTGAGTCAGCGTAGACAAGTTGTGGAAATTCCAATACGTAGACGTATATACTAGGTAAAAGATGACTTTTCTGACGAGCAGATTGTCAATACGGGTGTGGCCATAGGTCCTCCATACTTGGAACCCTTCCTGTATTTATTTTGTATGTAAATGACCTCAGCAACTTGTGATTCGAGGGTCTTGTATGTGTTTTGTTTTCGACGACACATCACTTGTAATTAATGAGTCTTGTCGTTTCATTGGAGATAAATACGATTTTTCAGTGTAATTCCAATATCCAGTGGTTTCAGAGTAATGGTTTGGCCGTGAATACTGATATAATTTAAATGCTAGACTTTTCAATTTTATCAAGACGCAATGACTCTTGAGTGTTTGGGTTGGCGGTCCAGAGGTTTGTTCTGAGCAAATGGACTTTAGGCCTAATTGTCGATAGTAATCTTTGCTTCGCCTTTCATATAAATCATGTCGCATGTATGTCTGTGCTGGTATTTTTCGGTTCTCGTAGACTTTCATCTTTCACGGCACCAATGTGCTTCTGACTTCATATTTGCATTAGTTTATATCCCTACCTTTCATACGCTGTTGAAATTTGGGGTTTTGGAAAAATTGCAGAACAAACCATGTCTTTCTTTGCAGAATAAAGCGTTGAGTAGCTAATTTGCTGGCATCCGTCCAATCAGAATCCTGCAAATCACACTTTAATAAGTTTAATCTGCTGACTTTTCTCCAAGTATATATATTTTACCACACATTGGTCTTTTTTTAAGTAAAACCATGGCATTTTTCTAGTCCCACTAATTTTCCGCAGTCCGGACACTATCTCACGAATAGGCAACAAGTTAAATATTCCCCCCCATGCAACCGTACATTTTTCAAACATCACTATGGTTTTTATAATGCCGTAATATTTTTATAATTCTCTTCCCGTGGACCTAAAGAATGTAAATGACATAATGGTCTTTAAGAGAACACTTGAAGGCTTCCTTTAATAGAAAAATGTTTCTACAATACCCTCAGTGAATTTATTGGAAATAAATAGTCTGTATGTATTGATATAAAAACTGTACATGTATTTTTTAATATTTATGACGCAATCCAATGCATGTTACATGTCCTGATGGAATAAAGAATATTTGATTTGATAGTTACAATTTTCTTAGATCTTAAACTGTCCCCAGTTCACGCCTCTCATATTTTGGGAGTTTTTAATTTTAGTAGATTTCCTAGTAATGACAAAACCTATAATAGAAAGTGATTTTTTTCTTAAGTCAGATGATTCCAGAGTTGGGAATATTCTATAGATCAAAATGACTATTCGAAAGTTATGTTTGATGCCATATACTGGAGAGGTAGAGGTTACTTTTCCCGAGAGGCTACAGATTCTAGTTATGGGAAGATGCTACAGGCTAAAATACTTCACAGAGCATAAGGATGTTTACAAAAGCATGCCATTCCAATAGCTTAAAAGTTTTTACATAGTGTGGTCTTAGTGATTTTGGGTAGAGGCTCAATCTAACTTTAGTGTAACAAAAATCTGCCGTTCCAATTATTCTTTAAAATTAATAACAATATTGATTCATATTTATTTTACATGTAAATCAGAACTTTTTTATAGTATAATATTTGCTTAATATCTGAGGATTATTAAAAAAAAATTAATGTTGAAAAACATAATTATGGTCGGAATACTCAAATAAAGGTTTTCTATTAGTACTTTTGACTTTTTCATATATTTTAGTAAATATTGATCTATTACGTTCCTCTATTTTGCCCATTATACACTCTCGATTACAATATCGTATAACATATTGTGGCAGTACTTATAAGTATATGAAGACAAATTATAAAACCCCACCCAAAAAATCTTTTGACGTAACATGTAAACAATGATAAAAAAGTGGAAAGTTCCTTTCCCCTCTACAAAAAATATATATTAACCTACTCAATCTTCTTTTGTGTAAAAAGTCCTTAGATAGTTTTTTATTAAAACAATATATGTAAATTAAAATATTTTTTTAGACTACCTTAGGTAAATAAGATCCTAATTTTTGACCCATTCTTTTCCATATTTGGACCCACAGGTATTAAATCACTTTCCATTAAACATGAAAATAGGTACATTAAGGTGCTTTTAAAGAATTTCACGGTCTTCATGTAATTTTGTAAGTTGCTTTTTATATTTTGAATTTAGATTGGGTATTACGTTTAGTATTGTATTAGTATCAGCCCCCCGTGTGATGATTAACATTACCATATTAGAAAATATACGGTGATGATTTGGAAGTGGAAAAGAATTATAGTTGAAATATATGAATAATCCATATTTTATAGGGGCTTACTTGAAAAATAGTTTTGAAAGAAAATGTATTGGTTTTTTTTTATTTTCAAAATATCATATAAAGGTTTGTGTAATGATCCATCATACAATTATATAGGATATACAATATATATCATACAATATAATCCATCATAATATTATTGGTGTTATCCATCTGGATTAAGTAATTAACTAAAACTAGATTCATGTGACGCCTGATAGAAAATATAGCTGGCGATCTAGGTAATATTATATTTTGATGTATCAAGAGAAAACTAATTATTTGGAACTAAATCATTTACCTGCAAGGTTATATAATTCAAAATTTGATATATTATTCAACTTTTTCTCATAGCAGCTGGTGGTTTTTACAAACACTTAGGCAGATAAAAATGTATAGAGTTGAATAAAACTATTACAATTTTTGTTTTAGGTCACGATTCTAAAATAAATATTTGATACAATCGAGACAGTAAAGCGGGAAGAACGTGGCTTACAAAAGATCGAGTTTTTAGTACACGAGCTGCTAAACCAGGTCCTCCGCAGGAATAACGTAATCGATTCCAGGATTGCCTGAAAACGGTGAACAACTCCAATATTTGGACTAACCACTTAGCAAATGTCATACGCGAGTGTGACATCATAATAAAACAGTCGCAATTTCGCATCTAATAATAAGGTCATGAGTATGTAAAAAAAACAATTTTTATAATAAATAAAATTTCAAGACGTTTCCAAGCTAATTTTATTCTTAATTATTTTCCTTGTAATGGAACTTTAGCCTACTGTAATTTTTAAAAGCTGCAACCTTTGAAACATTTAATAATCGTATGAATCATTTCACACAAACTTAAATTAATAGGGAATAACAAAATCTTAAGTAGAACATACTATAGAGTGTCTTGAATCTATACAAAAACGTAGAAAAATTTGTAAAATTTTTGAAAATGTTTATATAAAAAACTATGACAAAAATAATAGCACCCATAGCCGACATTAATTTTGAGATCGTATGGCAATAGGTTTATTTTAAACTCCTCTTCTGACACTCACTTAAAGCACTGTCTTTAAAGTTAAATCTAAAAACGGATCAAAAAGATTGGAGTATACTCCAGTAAATTTCACCGTTACTTGTACAGTGACGTCATGTCCACTGATCTGGATGTTCGATGACCGGTCACAAGAGCCAAGGTCAGACAATCGATCATGTCGGAGTCGCCTTTCTCGCACTGACTGTTTTACACACGGCCAGCTGTACGTGCTTGCTCAGTAGAGTTCGACGCCCCGAAGACATCATGGTTCCCTTGCCCATCCTTATAGTGTATCCGATGACGTCGTCTACGCGAGGAACATCGTGTACGGCGAACTTATTCAGTACACAAGAATTGACACAGGCAGGTAGGCTAAAGGGCCTGCTAGAACAAAACTCCCCATCGAGATTGACTATAGCAGTAGGCTAGGGTCCTGCTAGAACGAAACTCCCCGTCGAGATTGACTATTAGCAGTAGGCTAGGGGTCCTGCTATACGAAACTCCCGTCGAGAATTGACTATAGCAGTAGGCTAGGGGTTCCTGCTTAGAACGAAACTTCCCGTCGAGAGACTATAGCAGTAGGCAAGGAGGGCCTGCCAAACAAAGGTAGTCGTCAATGTAACTAAGTTTTCTGTAAATATTTGGTCCTCTGTGTTTGCGGCGGGCCTCTCCCTGGCAAGACTTTATAAAAGCTTGCGTTTTAAATCGTTGAAAAACTAACGGGGAAAACAACAGTTTTATTTTTAACAAATCATTAGTAACTACGGTTTACTTTTCATTCCCTGGTAAACCTAACCTCGGACTTTAGTTATTCCTAAATTCTTTTTGTATACTAGTTTTTGCTAAACGTCACTTAAATTGTTAATACAAAATACATTGACTATTTTTATACAACGCAGTATATGGCTGAGTTAGGACCCGCATGATTCTCGAGAACTGATACAACTGTAAACATGACATTTTGATAACTTCATTTTAGAATTTAACCAACCCACCAAATCCCTCTATGAGGCCTGGGGCGAGTTGTAATATTTAACAATCAAATGTACACAAACCGGGTTGAGTTTCTTTTTAAGTGAAGTTTATCTTTAAATTATTAAATATTTTAATTTCCATATTCTCAGCAATTTATTAATTATCTTAATTAAATTCTGTAAAATAATATTACGTTTACAAATATTATCAAGTTTATTATTTTCGTAAATGGTGAAAAAGATACTTTTATAATTAATAAAGTTCTTAACTTAAAATATAAATCTCCCAATGACTTTTAAAATATTGCTATGTTATTCCAGAAGTCATTGATAGCGATTTAATTTTTGTTCCTGCAACCTGTTACGCCCAAAGAGGCTCTTGACGTTTCGATTAGTACTTTAGCATCAACCTTAAGAGGTTAACTAAGAGGAGAGGTCTCATTAAGATGAGAGAATTAGTAATACATGCTGTTTGTTAATTAATTTAGCAGCAATTTAGGTAGTAATCTGAAATTAAAGAAATTATTTACATAATTAATAACTTAAAGAGTAGTAGAGTTCTGATTAATATTTTTAAATAAACTAATTATTATCTGATTTTATTCTTAACTAATAGGAACAAAGTTACTCTCAGGTACGTTTTATTTTTATTATTAAAAAAGAAATTTTTTCAAGATAAGTAATTTTATTAAAACTATACTTTTTTCCGAAACTGAATGTTTAATAACTACAAGATGTGTTACAAAATGTAAAAAAATTGTTTTTACTATGACAGGAAACAAAAAGAGGAATATAAATTTAATTCTGAATTCTGTGAAGGTGTAACTTCAGAGCTCTGGTAATGTTTTCAGAAACTAATTGTTTAAATCAATAATTACAGACCATAATTTCTCCTAAAATCTGTATAAAATAGTTATTATTTTATATTTAGTAAACAATTAAATGTTATTAAGATATGAATTGTATTCCTAAGTCAACTAGCATTTCGCTTATTTAATTTTAGTCTCCATTTAATTTTAATCTTGTTTTAATACCTAACATTTCAAAAACTCCCTCAAAGACGAAAGTACTTAAGTGAGCTCAATAAGTAAAAATACTGAAATACGTACAACCCATTCTTAAAAAGTGTAAGAGTTGGTTTTTAACTATCTTAACTATTGAGTAATGTGGGCATGAGCTAGCTCGAGTTAAGCCCTAGGTCTTAACTTTGGTTGATGTAAAATACTTTTAATATGTCATACAATTCCATTCCTCGAGGCATATTTTAGGATAGAATTTGAGATTAAATATATATATATAAATAATATATATATATAAAATATATATATATATATATATGCATTTACAGTAAAAAGATGATCAGAACGGACAAAACAATTACCAAATTCATTTAAATGTATGCACTGTTTCCAATCATGTTCAATATTTGCAGTGTTATTAAATGCCTGAGTGATATATCAAAGGCAAATGTAAGTAAATCATTCTCCAAGTAATCTTTACACTATTTATCAGATATGTATGAACGGATATTATATAGCTTGGACGATGTGTAAAAATTGATTGTAAACTGATTCTTCCTGTACATTATATAGTACTGGAAAGGATTTAAAAAACAGAAATCTCAAGTTATAATTTTAGCTCACAAAATATACGAAAAATAATCCTTCAAGTAATCTTTACACTTTTTATCAGATTATATATGAACAAAGAGTATATAGCTTGACGATGTGTTGAAAATTATTGTGAACTGATGATTTCTGCACACTTAGAGTACTTGAAAGGATTTATAAACTTAAATTTTAAGTTCTTTTTAGCTCACAACATATACGAAAGTTATTTGTTCATCTAGATAATCTTCCTCATTGTAAAAACCCTTGTTAATTTTTAAACGCATTATAACTAAATATAAACTGCTTCACAGTCCAATGTACATTTTAAACTGCAATTATTTAATTCCTTAGAGAAAGGAAAATACTATTTTTTATAAGTTAATTTAAAACAATGGATTATTTTGAAAAAATGTAGTGAAATTGAAGATTAAATACCTTCCATTGATTTTTCAAATATTTTACTATGGTTTTTTGTAATTAACTCCTATGTAATTATAGTATTCGACTAATAAAATAAAAGCTATAACTACATTTTATAACCATTCCTGCAATGTTCAAACCACTACCATAACACTAATAGGGTAGTCACACTAGATTAATTATCTTTTCAATATTTATTGCATAGTTGACTTTGATTACTCTCTTGTACTTTAAGGAATTATAACTTAATTTCTACTCCACAAGTTACGTCAACAAACTATGTTTTATATTCAATTGTAGAAGTTATTTGATATATGCTCAGTATCACTATAAACATAGTAGAGAAATTTAAAAAAATAAGCTGTTATATACTTAATTTTGTGCTTAAAGAGGCTGTGCCATATATGCACAGGATTTAAAGTCTTTCAGTAAATGCATTCCTCTCTTTTTATTATGAAACAACTTTAATTAAGTTATTTTATATGAAATATTTTAAATCAAGTAGTCTACAATACGCTATACTATTGAAGTTACATCAACATGTAATGACAATACGAAAATAAATTTACTAATACATAATAATTCGCTAGATTATTTATAAACGCGGTTGACTCAGAACTATTTGATATCTACAAATTAAATTAATCGGAACCGTTATAATTCCTGAACTAGAGAAGAAATTAAACGCAAAAAAATTTTTGCAGCGATTTCAAAGTTTTTATTGAAACCCCTATTTAAAAACAATTACTAAAGAAGAAGTATTTTAATGAATGATTATATTTCAGACTAGGTATGATTATTGTTGCTATGCGTAAACAACGTGCGCGAACAAGCACTCGAACTCGAGCCCTGGAGTTGATAAGCTGAGATAGAAGTTACTCAGTACGGTAAAGGTGTCCTAGTAATTCTTCCTGCAGTACATGTGCCTACTAGATGTGCAAGTACACCTTTTTTTATATTAACATGCTATAATTAATATTGTGATTTTGCATTTATACTGCCTATGTAAATGCACATTTCTTGTCATGAAAAATAAATTATAATGTAGTTCAAGCGAAAAGTTTAAGTTTTTGAAAAAAGTAATGGAGTCCAGTACGGAATTGCTAAATAGAATGACAGATATTTTTCATGTTTTTGTTCAGAGCATCTAAAAATAATTAGCATTAGTTCCTTATTAATATTAGTCAATTAATATAAGGTACACAACTTTATATCACTGGTAATATTTAACAAACCAAAAAATACCGGAAAGACGACTGTTGTCATAGGTAAAAAAATTTTTCTCTTAAACACATATATGTTTCATAACAACTCTGTAAACACTGATCCAAAATTCATAACAAATTCAATATCTTTGGAAGAAAACATCAAGCCGATTATTAATTTTCGTTTTGGGCACTGAAATATCTAAAACAGCCCAAAACGCAAATTAAACAGAAAAGTAGTACGGAGAAATTGCTTTACGGAGAATGTACCAGTGGATTTATTTCATATAGTAATCACCCTAATGAAGGATATAAGTCCATTAAAAAATCAACAAAAATTAAATTTCTGTGTATTTATAATCTTTTTATAATATTATTGTTATTATTTTATTTCTAACCACTTACGCATGGACTGTTTTAGTAATTTATGTAGTGATTTTTTGTCTATGAAACTAGGATGTAAACTATGTTCTTTGGATGTCAAGAGATAGTCAGAGCAGAAACTATGATCTACGAAAAAAAATTACTCACTGTAGGTCCTGGTCCTGGTCCTCTCTCTGAGCCTGTCATCGTGTTCCTATGTTTGGTTGGTCTCCGAGATTCTGCGATTAGAGTGACCTTTGAATATAATACTGAACAATACAAAACATTAATTTTGGAACCTTTCTTGTCTTGTTTCCATGGATATAATATAATTTCGGTTTGTAGTTCTGCTGGAACAAACCAGCAGAATTCTTTTAATAATGTTGTCCATATTTATTCCCACGCAAGTGCCGTTCTTTCATAATTAAAAAAAAAAATAAAACAAGATTTCTTTGTATTTCTTTTCTAGTCTAAGAGCCATGCATTTAAATGTAAACAAACATTCTTGAAATTCGTGAAATTGAAATTCTTCTGCCCAAAATTAAACTGGATTATAAGGAAAAACTACAGTTGAATTGATTACAAAAATAGGACTGTGACCGGTGAGGGGGGCGCGGTCGACGGGTGAGAGCAGCCAATCAGCTTCGAGTAAACCGCACAGTCGTTGCCGTTTTCATATCCGCACTTCACTCCTCAGACTCAGTCTCTGCCCATTAACCGATTCGTGCGTTTCACTTTTTATTCTCGTGTTCTGTGGAACTGTAGTGGGTGTTACGGTTGTTTAACAGTCCTTTTCAGGCCTACAGTAGTGTAACAAACTATTTTGTACTTTCATAACATTCGTACTGGTTGGTTAATGATTATATTTACATCATGAATGCAGAAAATAAAACTGTGAATCGTCGTTGGGCGTCCGCGCATTCATCTTAAGCGTTTACATTATCAGAACGTAGGACGTGGTGTACCTATGCGCACTCAAGCCAGAAAACTTGTTTGCACTGCCAAAGAATATTTCCAGCAGAAAAAACAAACAATGAGCCACTCTTACCCGTTTTTCATAGTTGTACAACGAACTGCAGCAGCCCTGGGCATAAATAAAAATACCGTTGTAAAAATTTTGTTCAGAGAAGAAAGAAAAACATTGATGAGGGAGGAAGTGGAGAAGTACATACCCAAACAAAAAGAAACTTCCACGTCAGAAACGAGTTACAAACCTGGATAATTTCCAAAAAGATACAATCCGTCGTCAAGTGTTATGCATACTATAGACGGAAAGAATATCCAACTTTAAAAAAACTAATTCAATCATTGAAGGATGCCGATTTAATTTTAACGGCTGCAAATCTTTTCTTTCACTTGTTTTAACACAACTTGGCTTCTAGTACAAAGTCAGTTTGGGAAACGGAAAGTACTTTTTGAAAGACCAGATGTAGTTGCATGCGCGCTGTAGGTTCTTCGTCAAAATGAAGAACTTAAATTTAGATGAAGTAGTCTGGATTGACGAGACATGGGTTAACACAAACCACTCCCCAAACAAACGCTTGGACAGATGACTCTGTTTCAAGGTACAATGTCCGTACCTCTCGGTAAAGGTGGAAGAATGATTTTGCTTCACGCTGGTTAGTTCTAAAGGGTTATTCCAAACAGCCTTCTACTTTTTTTCTTCGAAAAAAAAAACGAGTGATTACCATGAAGAAATGGGCCACGAAAGGTTATTTTTAGGCTGGTTTGTAAACAATCTTCTTCCAAATTTGGAAATTTGGAATTCTATTTCCGCATGCAAATACGAACAAAACTATACACTTAAAAAATCATATTACTAAATCAATTTTTATGAATACTGGTTTAAAATTACACCACAATTATTATCTACCCAATTGTAATGATATTTAAAATAAATGTGCAACCAAATATTTATGTCATTATTTAAATCCATATTTACGTGAGTTTGTTTCATTTATGAACACCTAAACGAAAAGTATGAGGAAAACAGTTCATTTACAAGGTCATGAGTGAACTTGATCATAATTTTGTGTAAATAACCAAAGTCACTCAAAAATATTAACCATAATGAAGAAATTAATAGAACAATAATATAATCAATTGAAGACTCAATAACGGGTCAGTGAAACGCGGCGTGGCTAGCAGATCTGCTGTACCCTGTAATGCCAAGCGACGTCCGACGTGGCAACCGCCGCTCCCTCTTCCTATGCCGAGCGCCAGTCCTATTTTGTAATCAATTCAACTAAAGTGTTTATTTTAATTACGTGCATTTTTAGGTTAAGGTTGCATGGAATATACACTCACTTTGGCTGTTTTGGTCCAGACTTATGCGTGCTCTGGTATGTTTTATTTACTGTAGCAATAGGTTGTAGTCATGCTATTAGTTTAGTTCATTTACCAGAAGAAGAGATCAGATTGCATATCGCGAAAACGTAGTGGTTTACTGATTTGCATTGTATCACTAAGCGAAGCAAATGTCCTTAGAAATCCCTGTCCCCTTCAAAAATTTTATTAGCTATAAAATTCGTCAAGTATAATTAGGAATAATTCTTGGGAGACATAAATAAAAGTACACTGTGTTTTTCAGACTACTTCAATCAGATATTTTGTAAAGCCCACGTAAGGTTGTGTAGATGTGGCTGTATTGTATATAATGCTATATGAGTAGATAATAATATGGCGGTTCTGGACCACTTTTGGTGACAACACCCAAAAATCAATACAAATACTGTTCAATACACCATAAATATGTAAAAAACAATTCACAAATACAATTTACTTAAATAAAACTATGGTAAACTGTATTCAAGCAATTTTTCCATGACAGTATGACAACATAAATTGTGGAATTTTATAATACTCGAATGTTCGAATTTAAGAATATGTTGGCATTACAACCGTTGAGCGAGAAAATGTTGGTAGCACTGCGCCGGGCACACAGGAGAACAGCCTTTCCCCGTCCAGACCTCACACTAGTCAGTCATATTTAAATTTTACTCTATACTTTTGATCCAGGAATGTTAAAAAGTTCACTGTTTACTGGTTTAATATCGCATTTCTCTTCATCTTCAGCTCTATTTGGAACAAGACTTAGTGAAATGAAATTAATCCGTAGTGACAAGTTCAGTGCTTTATATTCTACAAATTTTAATGAACAGATATTTCTTAAATAAAAATCTTTTTCTACTAAATAGTCACCAAACAACATGGACTCTCCAAAGTCTCTACAATTTCTAGCATTTCAAGAAGTTACCAAGGAAAAAATTTATAAAGAGTTCCAAGAGTTACCAGAATATTGCAAACTACAATTGATATCAGCATTAAATTTTAAAGGACTTGGATTCCAAATATATTTCAACACGGATAAGCTCTAGCGGACATGTATGAATTAATTTCAAAAGATCTTGGAAAAAGGTTAAAAGAAAAACAACAAACAGAATATTTTTAAAGCAATTTTGTATGGAGTTTTTTGGGCACTATTATAACTTTATCCACCATAATTTGATCAAAACTATGAAGGATTGGAGCTACAGAAGTGTTTATGAAAGAGGATGTAGGAATTTATACAGCATTACTAGAGACTCTTTGTCAATATCAAGATTTATCAATAAAATTCCATTAAACAAAACAAAGAATTCTTGCTTTTCGTTTTTGATGACATTTTGGATGAAATGAAACACATTAATGTTCGTAATATTCCTTTGTGATTCTAAAGAAGAGAAGAGAAAATCTAATTCTTGAAAAATTCAAGCGTTTTACATGGCGGTTGGAGCCCCGAGGAGTTGGAAGTATATTGATCAAGCTACGAAATAAATCCTTATTCTACAAAGTTAATTGTTATAATTTCTTTATCTTTAATAGTCTTCTTTCCAGTAACAATCAAGTGTAATTTTTCATTTTTGTTTAATTCTTTAATCTTTTTTTCATCCAAAACAGTCAAAAGTCTGTTCGGCAAGTGTACTTTACAATCTTCCAACTCGGCAATTATTGTAAACCCGAATTTATCTTTCATTTTCTCCAAAATTCAAGATTCTATGTTTCTTCCTTTCTTCCAATTCAATTTAACTTCTTTATACTCTTTAAACTTACATTCTCCAATATCATTTATCTCCTTCAAGAACTCCATTTAAATAGAAAAAATTCAAAGTCAAAAAGTGCAACAAAACCATTTCTCGGTCGACCTTTTCTCCTCCCTCTGTCTCTTTCTCTCTCTCCCTCTCTTTTTATGCCTATGACACGATTCACTTCTGCCGTTTATAGGCTAGGATCTATATTCAGGCTAGAGAGAGAGAAAGAGCGAGATACGGATAGAGAAATGGTTCCGGAATACGATCTGAATACTTCTGAACTTGGTGTTTCCCCGCTATGGCCACTCGCATTGAAACAGTTCAGAAGTAAACTTCCTAAACCGACCAAACCGAATTCGCAGACATATATACTCAGCAACACAATACAACAGCCCATCGAGAAGTAAAAAATTTAAGAAATTAATTTAAAATATAATTTGGAAAATTACAAGTAACAAAATGTACGCATATTTTAAAATAGGTTAAAAATTATCTAACATTTTGAAAAAGAAAATGTTATAATAGTAAACGGGAACACAATTTTTATTCTTAAAAGCCAAATCTGCATTACCGACATTTTTAGTTCCGAAAGATTGCGCTGTGTGTATCAATGACAGTCGAGGTGTGCCACTACAGACCGACCATCACGATAATCGCTTCGCCTGCGTCATATCCGTAGTGATATCACGCCGTGAGAGGCGCAATCGTTGGTTTACAAGCACCATTTAGTTAAATAAATTTTTCTATCTAAATGGGAGCGCGATAAAATATCATGTCCGTTCTGCAAAAAAGAAATTTTAAGAAAAAACTATGATCGCCATTATAATTCTAAAAGTCACGAAAAAAACAAGCAAATTTACGATAATGAAACTAAATTATTTAAGACAATGGGCTAGAGAAAATAAAATTGCCGATTCACGAAAACATGTTTAAATTATTGAGAAAATTACGTGAATTAAAGGAGAAATTTCAAAGTTGAAAAGAAAAAATCTCGACCTATTTAATGATGAAAAACTTCATTCAATAGCTGAAAAGTTGGCTATCGGTACTAACGAATAAAACCAAGTCTGAAATCATTGAAAACATTGATAAAACTCTTCACGAAAAACCTGAAAATATCATAGATGTTGAAGTTTTATTCTCTGTGAAAGGTCTTTTCAAGCAATACATTTTAACGAATTTGAGCGACAATTTTATGTCAATTTACAAATATCTTTCAATTATGCGCCCAGAAATTAAAGATTTAATAGAAAAATTTTCAAGAAAATGTTAAAAATACGAAAGGTTATCTCTCTTTTGGGAATGTGAATACGAACGAACTTTAGTGAACGGTGAAACGCAAACATGTCCAATGTATTTTACTATCAAAGCAGACGAAATCTTTGACGTAAACGACTTTATTACTAAGCAATTTAATAAATTAACACATCGAGAACAAACGAATAATCCAAATAAAGGTTCCGGATGGACATTTAAAAGTTGTAAACAACTAGTTTTGGGCCTTAACAAACACGAAATGATGAACGCAGGATCATATATCGATTTACCACAAGAGATCAAGGTAAAAAAAGCTTGTGTAAATATCAAAAATAAAGATGACTTCTGTTTTATTTACTCTATCCGATGCGCTATTGAAAAACCTAAAAGAGACTGTGAACGTGTGAAGCAATACGAGAAAATTTTATTAAATGACGAAATATTTTCAGGTTTTGAGTATCCAATGTCATTTAAAGATGTAAAGTTGTTTGAAAAACGAAGCTACAATTCCAAGTATAAGTATCCAAAAATGTCTATTAATATCTATACTTATGATGAAAAACTACATATTGTTCCGTTGCAAATTTCAGAAATATATGATGCAGAATTACATATTGATCTACTGTACTGTATGTAAAAAATGAAGAAACATCTCATTATGTTTTGATAACAGATTTAAATAAGCTCGTTTTCTCTCAGTTATCTAAGCATGAACACAAAAAATTTCTATGCAGAAGATGTTTTAAGCCATTTCTACAAATCTGGAGATTTAACAGATTCATTTAGAGAAATTTGCAAGCAACATGAAGTTTGTAAGCCAATTATGCCGTTTTTCAGGTCAAAACAACTAAATTTACTAATTATCAAAAGAAGTTTAGCCATCCGTACGTTATTTATATGGATTTTGAGAGCATATTAGAAAAAATTCCGACATGCAAGAACAATCCACAAAGATCGACTACAACCAAGATTCAGAAACACATTCCTTAATAGATTTACTCTATATTTAGTGTCGAATGTGACCAATCGCATGTACAAACCGTATATGTTATAGAGCAAAAAATGAAGACGATTTGCCTAATGTTCCTGCAAAATTGTTTGAAGAACTTAATAAATTATCGAAAATACATAGCTAAAAAGTATAATTCTAAGAATAAAAAACCTATGTAATTGACTGAAGAAGAAGAAATTTCATACCAAAATGCAAACGTTTGTCACATCTGTGAATGGTCTGCTTATGATGTTGGGTCAATTCAGTATGGTTTTACTCCTGATAGTTGGAAAGATAAGAGTTATAATAAAGTAAGAGATCATTGTCATTTAACTGGCAAATTTCGAGGAGCAGCTCATAGAGTTTGCAATGTGAATCTCAAGTTTCCTCAAAATATTCCAGTTTTCTGTCACAATATGAGTAACTACGATACTCATTTGTACATAAAAGAATTGGCCGAAACAATATGGAAACGTTGATTTGATTGCAAACACAGACGAAAAATATATAAATTATTCTGTAAATTCTGGATATGGCTATGAGTTTGACAATGATAAACCTAGAAAATTTATAAAGTTCTCTTTCGTAGACACATTTAGATTCATGGCCTCGTCTATTGAAAAGTTAGCTAAAAACCTCAAGAAAGAAGACTTCAAAACATACAAATCATTTTATACAAGATGGTGCTGAACGCAATTCTAGAAAGACAACCAAATGACGAAGAAGAAATCTTTAAAATTCTATCTGGAAAAGGAATATTTCCCTATGAATTTATCGATAGTATTGAAAAACTTGATTACACAGAAGAGCTGAAAATTGAAGATTTCTATTCACTTTTGACAGATGAGAGCATATCTGAGAAAGATTATCAACATTACTTGAGCGTTTGGAACAAATTAACAGATAAAAATCTTGGAAATTACTCTGATTTGTACAATATCCAAGATGTACTATTGCTCGCTGATATATTCGAAAACTTCAGAAACATTTGTCCTAAATTGTTACAAACTTGAATCCGGCACATTATCTAACAGCTCCAAGTCTCGCATGGGACGCTATGTTAAAATTAAACGAAAATCGAGCTTCAACTGATACACGATTACGATATGTATTTAATGATTGAAAAAGGTATTCGTGGAGGTATTTTCTCAATGTATTAAGCGATATGTGAAAGCAAATAACAAATATTTGAAAGATTTCGATAAGACAAAACCTGAAAACTATTTACTTTATGTCGATGCAAACAACCTTTATGGTTATGGTCTTATGCAAAAACTGCCGTATAGTGATATCAAGTGGATGGATCCAAAAACTTATACAAAAGAAGAGTGGAAAGAAACAATTTTGGAACTCACTGATGACGAAAAACTATGGCTATATTCTTGAAGTCGATCTTGGATATCCAACAAATTTACACGAACATCACAAGGATTTGCCTCTTGCTCCTGAACATTATAAAAATAAGTTGTGCACCCACTCTATTAGATAAAACTGAATACGTTGTTCATTCGAGAAATTTGAAATTCTATCTGGAACAAGGAATGGTGTTTAAAACATGTGAATAGAGTGATAGCATTCGATCAGAAGCCTTTTATGAAAGGTTACATTGATTTTAACACAAACATGAGAACCAAAGCTTACAAGTGACTTTGAGAAGGACTTTTATAAGCTGATGAACAACTCAGTTTTTTGGAAAAAGTATGGAAAATGTGCGAAATAGATGTGATATTAGACTAGGAAATGAAGAATTTTCAATGAAACAAGCTAAAGAAAACAAATTTCAAGTGCTTTAGTATCTTTGACGACAACTGTATAGCGAGTCACATGTTCAAACAAAAGGTTAAATTTAACAAACCGATCTACATAGGATTTTCAGTTCTTGACCTATCAAAATTGTTAATGTATGAGTTTTATTACGATAAATTAAAGAAGTTTGACCCAGATTTGAATCTGTGTTACATGGATACAGACAGTTATTTCCTAGAATTGAAAACGAGATCCTTTTAAAATTATTAAAGAAAATATAGATGACTTTGATACAAGTGATTATCCAAAAGATCACGAATGTTTCACTACTAAAAATAAGAAGGTAATAGGGAAATTCAAAGATGAGTTAAATAGCGAAGTTTTAGAAGAATTTTGTGGATTGAGATCGAAAATGTACTCGTACAAGTATCTAGACAAAAATCCAGTTAGGTGTAAAGGAATTAAGAGAAGCGTTGTAAATAAAACAATAAATATCGAAAACCTGAAGAAATGTTTGTTCGAAGATAAAGAAGAATTTAGGGAGATGACAGTAATCAAAAGCTATAAACATGAGTTGTACACAGTTACCATAAACAAGCTGGCACTGAACGCTAAAGATGATAAGAGAATTGTCCTAGAAAATAAGATCGATACAGTACCGTATGGATATAAAACAGATATTTTAGAAGAGTTAAACAAACTTGGAAACTTTGATATGTAAATGGAAGAGGATTTAATTCACTGTCACAAGTGTAAAAAGAAAACGAAAAATATAGATTCTAAAATTGTTCAAACTCAAAACGGATTGTATAGAATTGCAGCAAAATGTTCAAAATGTAAGACAAATAAGAGTAAATTTATAAAGAATCCTTATGAAAAACAAGTAAAGAAAGAATTGAAGAATAAAGAAGAAATCGAGATTGAAGCTAGAGAAATTCATGCACCAGTACGAAAAAAAGTTTAAAAAAGAGAAAAATTATAACTTTAGGAATTGACGATTTATGGGCAGCAGATTTAGTAATAATGTCTAACTATTCGGATCAAAATGATGGATTCAAGTATATGTTAAATGTTATTGATACTTTCTCAAAATATGCTTGGTCAAGAGCTATCAAAAGAAAAAAACGGTAAAGATGTTTCAAAAGCCTTCGAAGATATAGTAAAAGACGCGATAAAGATCAATCACAAACCGCCAAATCTACTTCATACAGATAAGGGTTTAGAGTTTAAAAATAAAGAATTTAACGAAGTTTTGAGAAAATACAACATTAAGATTTATCATACTGAAAAACGAAGAGAAATCAAGTATTGTAGAGAGATATAACAGAACTCAAAATGAAAGAATGAAGGTTCTTTTTGAGATTAATAAAAACTTTAAATGGATCGATATTCTTCAAGAAATCGTAAAGAAATATAACGATACTGTTCATAGCACAATCAAAATGAAGCCTAAAGACGTAGATAATGATGCAGAAAAAGAGTTATTAGAGTCGGTTTTTAAGTATGTTCCACCAGAAAATTCACACGAAAACTAAATTTAAAGTCAATGATCATGTAAGAATTGTTAGTAAAAAACAAACATTTTTCGAACAAATATAAGAACAATTGGTCAAGAGAAATCTTTGTAATTTATCAAATTAATAACACAGATCCTGTAACTTATAGTATAAAAGATTTAAATAATGAAGAAATAATCGGAAATTTCTATGAATATGAATTGAGAAAGTCAAAGCTGTAATTTTTTCTATATAAATGGAGTCTCAAAAGAAATGTACACAGTGTCAAGAATTTAAAGATTTTGAAGCTTTTTATAAAAATAAGAATAAAAAAGAAGGATTAGGGTCTATGTGTAAGGATTGCCGTAGTAAATATGAGAGAGAATTATACGAAAAAATAGAAAAATTAACGTTAGAAGAGAAAAAATGTTGCGTTTGTAAAGAAATTAAGAATATTTCAGAATTTCACAACTGGCATTATAGTAAAGATAAAAAACAAGCTTTTTGTAAGGATTGTGCTATAAGAATTTTCCGAGAAAGTCAAAATAAAACCGACTCATTGCGAATGTGGAAGAGTTCTTCAATGGTTACCTAGTTATGCTAAACATTTACAAACCAAATATCATAAGTCAAGAGTTTTTAATAAAATTTAGTAACATTTTCATCGTGTAATAATTTTTTCTATATAAATGGAGTCTCAAAAGAAATGTACAAAGTGTCAAGAAGAGAATAGAAAAGACTGTTATTGTAAGGAATTATACGTTAAAATGGACAAATTAACTTTAGAAGAAAAAAAATTGTTACTTTTGTAAAGAAATTAAAAATATTTCTGAATTTAATAACTGGCAGTATAGTAAAGATAGAAAAGATGCTTTTTGCAAAGATTGTGCTAAAAAAATTTTCAGCGAAAGTTATAAAAACGAAATGCCTTGTGAATATGAAAAAAATATTTTACAATGGTTACCTAGTTATGCTAAACATTTACAAACAAAATATAATAAATCGAGAGTTTTTTAGTAAAATTTAGAAACATTTTCATCGTGTAATTTAGATATTCTATAAATCAGTCGAGATTCTGCCATATTTGTAGTAAGTAAAATGATTTCCGTTGTATAAAATATTCAAAGATTCTTTCATTTGGTTGTAGAGATTTATACTATTTGGTTCGTCCATGTCTGAACAAAATTTCTCTAATTCTGGGTAATCAATTTCAAGTTCTTTCAATCTTTTCGGTATTTCTCTCTTTTGAGCTCTGATAACGTAATAAGGATATTCCCACATGTGATTCTTCTTAATTAATACAAAAACATGGTGTTTTTTCTTATCAAAATTTTTACAAACAAGTTCTGGTTTCATTATGTCAATTTTTACACTTTGTTTTGCGATTATTTCCGTTTTTATTTCATCTTTAATTTGCAAGTGTTTAACTTCGTCCTCTAAATATTTAATCTTGTTTTCAAGTTTGTACTGACCAAATTTACGAATACTTGGCAAAACTTCTTTTGTAACCCAATTTTTGAAGATTTTTGCCTCTTTTTTATGTGATCTCAAAATTAAAGAATAAAGTCCAGATTCATTGATAAAAACAGTGTCAGGATGAAGATTGTTAAGGGGCCATTCAAATAGCCCCTTGTTTTTTAAGTAAAAATATTGAATTTTGTCATCATCATCAACATTTAATTTAATTGCGTGTTTTGTTTTTTCATAACCTAATATTTCACAAACATCTTTAGCCTTAAACCAGATTACATTGTTTTCGTCAACAATCGTTACAATGTCTTTATTATTGAATGTAAGTTGATTATTGAGTAGGTCTACAACTGACTCCATTTAGATAGAAAGAAATTTAACTAGTTACTTGCAATCTTAAATATATTGTTGTTTTACTCTCATTATTTAATAGATTTCCTTCAGAGTCTTGAATAGTCAGAACGATTTTTTGAATTCTTTTAATATTTTTTCTAATTGGAATATAATCGATTTCATTTGGTTTTTCACTGATTTTTGATCCATAAGCAACATTTGGGAAAAAAGTGTACAAAATTTCAGATTCTTTGTGTAAATGTTCGGTATGATTTTCAAAACTAGGTTCAACGAGATTGCAGTGCACTTCAATTACATCAAACGGTCTAAATTTTGGCGTTTTATTTCCTAAATATACCTGATTTGGCTCAATAGTTTCTTGAACAAACCCTAACAATTCTACAATAATTGCTGAAAACATTATTCTTACTGGTGATTTTATTTGAATTTTATTAGAGAGATAATTTTTTTTGCATTTCAAACTTGTTTTCGTCAAAGTTTAAAGATTTATCTGATTGTTTGAATGTTTTCAAGATAATTTTTAAGGGAATTTTTTATTTGATCGAAAGTATAATATCCTTTGTTTAAACCATAGTATTTTTGTTATGTTCTTCTCACTAAATCCTATGCAATAAGGAGAACTTTCACTAATATTTATTACAAAATTGTCAGAATAAAAACCGCTTAAACCGATAAAATAATTTGATTCTTCCTCTAAGTGTATAGGATGTTCCAAGTTTAAAAATAGACTTGAGAGCTTTCTGAAGTCAACTTGAACAGCTTCATTTTCGCAAGCGTTGCTTCAAGATGAAAATCTTCTATTTAAATGGAGAAATTTTTAAAAGCAAAAAGATCAGATAAAACTTCAAACGTTTGAAGAAAATAAGAAAGATCAACCAATCAGATTGTTAATTGTTGGTTTCAAGTGGATGTGGAAAAAACAACTTTATTATTGAATTTTATCTACAATAGGTTGATTCCTTATTCCAATTTGTATGTTTTTAGTAAATCTTTAGAACAAGACGCATATAAAAAATTACAAGAAAGATTTGAGAATATTGAGAAGAACTTAAGTAAGAAAATATCATATTTTTTATAATGCTTCCGAGGACATAGTTCCATTAAGCGAATGTAAACCGAATTCTTTAATCGTTTTCGATGACTGTATTTTAGAAAATCAAGACGTTATTAAGGAATATTTCGTAATGTCCCGTCACAAAAATATATCTTGTATCTATCTTTCCCAATGCTTTTCAAAGGTTGATAAAACAAGTTATAAGAAAATAACCTGAATATGTTGTGTATTTTTAAGCAAGATGATCACTATTCGAGAAAAATTTATAACAATTATGTGGGATCTGATATGAGTTTTAACCACTTTATTGAGTTATGTGATAAAATTTGGAAGGAAGACTACGGATTTTTAACTATTAATCTAACTTTGAAGCCTAAAAATGGTAAATATTTGAATAAATTTTCTAATATAAATGCTGCTCAGTGGGTCTGACAAATCTACTTGATAAAATATTTGTTACAATTATTTTTATATTATCTTTAATTTTTATTTACATTATGAAAATAACAGAAAAAACGGTAAATCTGTTCACGTTCCACGTTCACGTTTTCCATGTTTCACGTTCATGTTTCACGTTCATGTTTCACGTTCGTGTTTACGTTTCACGTTCATGTTTTACGTTCGTGTGTTTACGTTTCACGTTCGTGTTTCACGTTCGTGTTTCACGTTCCACGTTCCACGTTCACGTTTTATGTTCCGTGTTCACGTTTCCACGTTCCACGTTCCACGTTTACGTTTCAAAATTTTCCTAAATAAATGGCGAACGTAACTTCTGAAGAAGCGAAAAAACTTGATCAAATCGAAAAGAAATTAGTCAAAGAATTTAAAGAACAGATTCGAATTGATGAAAAAGAACAAGAATTTATTCAAAAAATTAATCAACCTGTAACTTCTGCAATTAAAAATGTTGAAGGTAAAATTGAAAATGTTTTAAGCGATAATCAAAATTTGATGAATTTGGTTCCAGTTGTACGACAATTTGCTGATATTTCAATTCCAGAATCTGAAGAGTTTGAATTGCCAAAATTACCATCTTCAACACCATTTAGACCTAGAATCATTGAAGACTCTACCATAGTTGAACCAATAAGTCCTGGAACAACGGATATAATAATTGGTGAAATTGGTAAAAAATTTCTTCCTAGAGCAAAGGATGATAAATTTGGTTTGTATTGGGACAAAAAAAAAGAAAAGTTTTATGATTGGAAATTTGCCCGTGAATTTTAAGCATAATGATATCATTATTAATGAAAAAACATATGAAGGAACTCAAGGTTTATGGAGATTATTAACAGGCACTGATGTTCCAAAAGACGGTTTATATTCTGAAGAAGACTTGAAAAAGTATACTGAAATTTTATGGAAATCTGATTCAATTTACAAAAATAATGATCCATCTACTAAGAAACCAAAGTCAAGTAAAGGTAAAAAATATCTCAATTTGATTAAACCAATTTGGGAAAAACGAATCGAAGGATCTGGTATAAGAAAATACAGTGATAATAAGATTTGAGTACAGATATATCGACGATTTGACAAAACTCGATGGAATTATAAATTATATTTATGCTCAAGAAAATGGCTGGAAACAACAATTTTTTGAACGAAAAGAAAGCGATTAAAGATTTTATTTCGAACAAACTTGATGAAATGATTGAAAAACCTGATGGAATTAAATATTTAAAACGAGTTTTTGCCGGCAATAAGTTCATCTATGATTGAGGGTAGTGGACTTTTGAATGATTTTATCAACAATTTACCTTTTGAATTACACGTGCCAACTTATCAGTATCTGGGGCCCGGCACAAAACTCGAAAAAAGACTAAAAAGAGGAGATACTGGTATAAATAAATTAGATCAAGCTGCTATGGAACACGATATTTTTTATGCAAAACATAGAGACACAAATTCCAGACATATCGCAGATAAAGTTTTGCAAGATAAGGCAATGGATAGATTTTTATCAAAAGATGCTAGTTTAGGTGAAAGATTTGTTGCGCTTCCAACAGCTGGAGCAATGTTTTTTGAAGAGAAAAACTAGGAATGGGAATCGAAGAGAACTTGAAATTTTAACTATATAAATGGAGGTGAACGTAAATTTCAGCAAAAATCAGAAAGAAAAAATAAAATCCGCTTTTAAGAAGAAAATACCCGTTAGTATTCAATTTAAAATAGATCAACTAAAAAATGGCGAAGATAAGATATTTTTTAACAAATAGACAATACAATAAACTCGAAAAACATAAGAAAAACAATAAAGGAACCAGAATAGAATTTTCTTATAATCAGTTGAAAGAACTCAAAAATGGTGGACTTTTGAAAAGATTTATTAGATTTTTGGAGAAAATATTCCAGTTGTTAAAAATGTTGTTCCTTATGTTCGTAAAGCTGCTCCAATCGTTAAAAAAGGATGTGATTCCTATTGTTCGAAACATTTTAAATTGGTTAGATAAAGAGTTGGAAGATGTTACAGGATCTGGATTAGATGAAAAAACTTTGAATTACGTGAAATCAAACATTGAAAAAAAAAATTTTAAACCTTTAACATTCGGGGAATTGGAAGAAATCTGCAAAAATATTAAACATTTTAGAGGAATCTTCATGAGAGATACATTACCTGAAAAAGTTAAGAAATTTGAATGTGGAATTGTGAATTTAGACTCGATTATGGGAAGTGGAACGCATTGGATTTGTTATTATAAAAATGATAAGAATGCATGTTATTTTGATTCGTATGGTCTTCCAATCTGAATGTGGAATCAATAATTCTTATTGAGGACAAACCACCTATAGAATTGATTAAATATTTGAAAAAATCAAGCGTCTACTACAATGATTCTTAGATTCAAGACTATAAAGATCCCCCAATTTGTGGTCATTTATGTGTTTTTGTTTTGAATGAACTGAGTACTGGTAAAGATTTTAAAGAAGTTGTTAACAAATTATTACTTAATAAATATGGATTCACAAAATATTTTTGACGTATTTGGAACACAAATTATTCAAAAATGTAGATAATAGTTTGAATTTTGATAGTTTGAGAAATGAGTTTGATAACAAGTTAGAAAATTTATTACAAAACCTTCCAAATTCAGATATGTTTGCTGTCGAGATTGAAGATTTTAAAGCAGAATATGATAACAAACTTGCAAATTTCATGAGTTCAAATGAAGTTGCTGATAAAATAAAAACATTGGAAAAAGAAGTTGATGATGGTGTAAAAAAATTATTTACCAATTTAATGTCTCATATCGAAAAAGCTGATAAAATTACTGAAGCGATCAAAGTTGAAAAGAATTATGTTAGTTTGGCTAATAAAAAAAGAATTGTCGGTGTTCGACCTGGTATTGACAAACATGATGTTGTTGTTAAAGAACAAATTTTTAAAACCTCTAAAATTATCAGAAAACATCGATATTGTTGATTTACATGATCCGAATGTTAAAAATGCCTTAGATTTTAAAGGAAAAAGAATTAGCAGTGTTAGTAAAGGAATTAATCCATTTGATGTTGTTGTAATGATTCAATTAGAAGATCATATTAAAATGTTTAATGAACTAAAACAAAATTATGAGAATCATAAACAGCATGTTAAATATTTTACAATAGAAGTCTATGACAAGTTAGAAGCCAGAAATAGAAGATCAGTAGACGATGTTGGTGAATTACTTGATAAAGTAAATAAACTAGAAGAAAAACTTTAATACATATAAAAATAATGTTAATGAATTAGTTGGTGAAGTAATTAACAAAATTCTGGAAAATTTTGATACACGTTTTCAATGAGAAAAGTAAACTTTTTTGAAAATTTTGGTACACGTTTCAATGAGAAAGTAACACATAATAATGAATTACTTAAAAGAATAGATAATCAATACTCTTTATATCTCGATAAAGTAAATAAACTAGAAGAAAACTTTAATACATTTAAAGAAGATGTTAATAAAACTTTTGAAAATATCGATAACAGATTTAATGGATTAGGCGGCTATGATGACTAATTTTCCTTATATAAATGGCGCTCATATACTGTGTGAGGTGTAAGGCAAAAACTGAAACAAATGATATAAAATACTATGCAAACATCAATGGAGTTAAGAGAATATCTGGAAAATGTGCTGAATGTAACTCAAAAAAGAGTCAATTTATAAAAAACTTGATTTGAAATTTTTTCCTAATAAATAGAGATGGCGGGACATTACAGTGCTTTCGATCTTTTTATCATGCAACACGAAAGAGATTTGAAAAAAGAACATTGGGATGACATTTCTCAAAAATATGAATTATCCGAAGATATGATGAGATTATACGTAAACAAATTGAATTGGTATAACATTGCAAAATATCAAACTCTGTCCCCAGAGTTCATTCAAGAAAATATACATTATCAATTAAAAGATCATATGTCTGTTCTTTGTCTCTATCAACACTTGAGTATAAAGTTTTTGGATGAAAATAAAGATACAGTTGATTGGAACAATAGGCCTATTATAGATAGCGGTTACTATCCTATGCAAATTTTATTGAAATATGTGACCGAGATCGCAAAATTTAAGGAAGAGAATCCTGAATATGACGAAGTAGATCATTAAAAAATGACTCTAATCTTTTTTAATTATTTTACTAAAATTTATATCTTTTCTTATAAAAAACGTACATTAGATCGATGAAAAAATGATGTCTTTCTTATACATGATGTTTAAAATTTCTAAATTTTCTCTTATTAAATGGCGGACTACAGAAAATATGCTAGTGATATTGAAAGGGCGGAGTTTAAAAATTTCTATCCAATTAGTAAACAACATTTGAATGAACCGAATAAAAGAACTGAGTTTAATATTGATTTTGGAGATAACTTTTGCTCGTCTAACTTCCAGTTTTATATTTCTGGAACTTTAACAAAACAAGATGGTCAAGCATATCTTGGAACTGATAATGTTAGATTAATCGATAATTTTATACCGTTTTTATTTTCTAAGATTGAAGTAAGAAAACACAATAAATTGATAGAAGAAGTCGAAAACTGTGGCCAATTAAGCACTATTAAAGGAACTATTTCGTATTCAAAAAAGTGATGTTATTTCTCAAACTTCTAATGGCTTTGAATCAGATTTTAAATTTGGTGTTTTTGAAGCAGCTGGAAATTTATCTCATTTTGGATTAGGATTTTTTGAAAATGTTACTATTCCGATCTATAAAGGAGGATTTTATCTAAGTTTTATAAGAGCAGAAGACGATGATGTGATTTTGAAGACTGCAACTGGAAATGTTATGCCTGTTGATGGAAAAATAACAATTACAGATTTTTTTATTAGAGTTCCAATGATTGATTATAAAACCACGAGTAAAATTAGATTGATTGATGAAATTACAAAAAGTCAAAACATTATGTTTAATTTTCTAGATTGGCAATGTATTGAACAAAAAGGTATTTCCGGAACAACTTATTCGTTCGATATTACAAACATTTATAGAAATATCTTCAATCCCAAGTTTCGTTATTATAGGTTTTCAAACAGATAGACAGAATAATCAAGAAAAAAATCCTTCAAAGTTTGATAGTTTGGATGTAAAAAAATATCAGAGTAAAAATTGAACGGTTCTTATTATCCAGATGAATTACAAAATTTAAACATTTCCGGAGGTCTTTTCAGAATCATGTATCAGATGTATCAAGATTTTAAGAAAGTTTACTGTAATAATAAGGAAATGTATTACAATCCTAAAGAATTTTTAGCGAATAGACCTATTTATGTCATTGATACAACAAAGAGTTTGACAAATATTTCTGGTTCAAAGAACGATATAATTATCAATATGGATTTTCAAAAAGCTGTTACAAACTCGACATGTTATGTGGTTTGTGGTTTCTGAGAAATTTTTAGCCTATGATGTGATTAAGAACGATATTAGAGAAATTCAGTAAAAATCGCGTTATTTTCACTATTATTCGTCGGATAGTTTTAAAACTTTACAGAATTGTTAAAGACATTGATAAAAGTATTCATTTTAAATTGCAGTAAAAAACTTTGAAAAATAGTGATGATATTAGGAAAAAACTATTTTAAGGTCATGGACCGGAAGTGATGATTTTACAAAAATACTTTAATATTTACTGAACCTATATACCAAATTTCATCAGAAAAGCTCCAATAGTTCTCTAGATATAAGAGTTTAAATATAAGGGATGATTGGGGTAGATTTTGAACATTTTGTTATTTTCATGAAATTTTAAGTAGAACTCGCTTGTTTTTGAAGTTTCAGATTTGTCTGATAATTTTTTATATTTTTTTTATGAATATTAAGAAATAGGGGATGATTTCACCCTTATGGATAAGGTAAAGTCGAAAGAGAGTTAAGTATTTACTATATGTGTACCAAATTTCATTAAAATCGGTTGAGTGGTTTTTGAACAACAAGGTTTGAAAGAAATATTGATATATACTTATTTAATATACATTGGAAACTATAAACAGTTCTAGGGAATTGAGACATTTCATTTTAACATGTTGGTAACACTACATCTCGTCTTCATCTCTTGCTGGGCGTTGGCCACGTTATAGCTAGCCATGTGTGATCCTCCTCTATTTTAACGAAATTTAACAAGATATATCATTATTTAGAAGATTCTAATGTATTTGCAAGTTGAAGAAAGAAGATATGGACTTTATAAAGTAAGAAGATTGCTGTGAAGATCTGTGTTTCTTGTTAAAAGTGAAGTGAAGTGTTCCACTGGGCGTTGTCCTTCATATTTAATAAGTTTCTATTATATTCTCGAAGAAAGACATTACAAGAAGATTGTGTGTTGAATTTGTGTAGACATTCTAAACTGTGATAAAAACATTGTGTGAAAATAGTGTTCATTTGTAATACAGAATTAAGTGTTTTTACAGTGATTTCATTGTCGCACACGGCGTGTGCAAAGCAAGGTCATTTTTGGTGTCACTACTGTCCTTGTACCACACACGGCGTGCGCAAAGCAAGGTCAAGCGTTAGTGGTACAAACGCTCTCAGCAGACGTCACAAATCTAGAGTTGATTGAAATAAAAACATATGATACCTTTCTTCTTATCCCATTCCCAATTTCTTAGAAGTTAAGTAGATATCGCAAAAACACGCACACTAACAACACTCATTTTGTATGTCTTTAACAATAATTGATTAAATTCATGTTATTCTCTTTCATTCCTTCTAATACTTCAAAAATATACTCTTTCGCCACTGAAAAAATCTCGATTTCTTCCGTAATAATCTTTGTAATCATAGACAAAATATCCTAAATAGTTGTACAATAGAATGAAATTATTTCTATTTATCTCTGTTGTAGAAATGTAAACATAAACATTTGTGCTGAAAAATTTATATCTCGGTAGACTTAGTTCCATAATCTCCATTTATAAAAAAATCTTTTTTTGTTTAAATGGAAGAGTACAATGCCAACTGTTACAAGTGTTATAATAGAGGAGAAATTATTGATAAAAAATATTTAGTTTGTAGAGATTGTAATTTAATTTTTGTATGAAAGACCTAAACCTAAGAAATTTCGAAATAAACTAACACATTTGAATAATCTGCTTACAAAATTGCAATATGGAGACAAGAAGCAAACAAAATTTGTTACAGAATTTAGAAAACAGAATAAAAATTTTTACTTATCTCTTGGAACCGTTGAAAAAATTATTTTCCTTTTCAAAGAATACATTAGGTTTGTAGGTATCGATACACACGTTTATTATGAAAAGATTTTACCTATAATCTTTCACTATTTGGATATTGAATTTGATTACGATTTTAAGCCTGAAATCTTTGATGATTTTATAGTACATTTGGAGAAATTAAACGAAGAACCTCGTGAAAAGAATGCGGTTTTACTCACATTCTCCCCGACTTCTCGAGTGATTGTTAGCAAATTTCATTTTTTCCGTCTTTAAATTTTTTCTATTTAAATGGAGTTCTTGAAAGAGTTAAATGATATTGGAGAATGTAAGTTTAAAGAGTATAAGAAGTTAAATGAATTGGAAGAAAGGAAGAAACATAGAATCTTGAATTTGGAGAAAATGAAAGATAAATTCGGGTTTACAATAATTGCCGAGTTGGAAGATTGTAAAGTACACTTGCCGAACAGATTTTTGACTGTTTTGGATGAAAAAAAAGATTAAAGAATTAAACAAAAATGAAAAATTACACTTGATTGTTACTGGAAAGAAGACTATAAAAGATAAAGAAATTATAACAATTAACTTTGTAGAATAAAGTCTTTTCAGTTGTGCTCTAAAACTTGCAGTCCCTCCCCACGTCATAGTACTGTTTTGATAACCATAGTTGGTGTCTTTCTTCATAGGAATCACATGGAATATTATCTACAGTAATACCTTTTGTTTCACACAAAATGTGGCTATATTCTATAAGAAAAATTCTATAATGCTCTTTAATGAATTGTGTTGATAAATCTTGATACTCACAAAAATTCCTAAGAAATTCATCAATTAAGTCTTGATTATCTTGAAAGAACGTATAATATGGGAAAAATGTCATAAAAAAACGATGAAAACTCTCTGTTTGTTTATTTTTTACTTTCTTTTCAATATCTTTCGTAATTATATTAAATATGTAATCCCTTACTTTTTTAGTTTTTTGCCGATAGTAAAACACTCCATTAGACGTTTTTTCTGCAAAAGACTTTACAAGTTCTTTGAATTCTGTATCATTTAAGGAAAGTATCGAAGACGGTATCAACTGTTGTTGAAAATAAACCGGCAATTCACTGAATTCATCTTTGTTGCACTGTTTTAATGCTAGAAATTGTAGAGACTTTGGTGAGTTCATGTTGTTTATTTAGTAGAAAAGTTTTTTATTAAAGTACAGTATGTTTTTAGTAAAAATGTTTTAAATTGATTAAATTTTATTAAGATTTCGAAGATTTTTCCTTTATTCGTAGCAGATTTGACAACATTTTACAAAGCACAGCTTAAGAAAGTAGAAGCAAACAGCTGTAGATTTGGTTAATTTTTCATTCCACAGAGTAGATAGTAATGTACCGATCGCTTTTGGAGACGAACGACTGTAGATTCGGTTAATTTTTCATTGAGATTTGCTGTGTTATTTCTCAGCTTCCTTTATGGTACATTGAACAGTATTTTACATTGCTTTTCGGTCGGCTCCGAAAGTGCGCCAGGAACCCCATATTATTATCTACTTATATGTATACACATAGCTTCAAAGACTTTTATCATAGTTCATCTCTATACAGATAAATAATTAGTCTTCGTTGAAAACTAACCGCCTAATATTTCATTATTTCAATAACAAAAGGTTTTGGAAGGATAAATAGATTGCTCAATATTTTTACTGCGGATTTTTAGACCCCTTTCTTAAATAACAAATATGATGCGTAAAATAATACTTTAAAGGTTGATTATATAAACTTTAATAGGAAAATTCAATTATAACTACCTCAAGAGTTGCATAAACAACCACTAGTGAAGGCAATAACCCTTTAGCTAGCACTGGAAACTCTTTGATTAAACTGTTTATCTGTTACGAGAGAACTGGCTATAGTGAGATAACTTTGATGCTCAAAGTCACATTAAAATGCTGTACAGTAACCGTCTAGCTATGATACATGTAGTTAACATTTACTGCAGTTCTATAATGAGTTAGCGTGACGAGTGTCACAAGACTACTGCACAATATTTTCTGCACTCAAGTTAATATGATTCTAGCCAATTCTATTTTAATTTAGGCTGTTAACAATTTAGAATGTTAGTAAGAAATGTTGCTGTTTGTTGTATTTAGTAATAGCTGTTAACCGTAAAGCTTAAAGTTACATTGACACTGAAACTTAATATTTTCTGTTAATTTCACCTGGTTTTAGACCTACCCTTTTTGCTTATTTCATATTTCATTGCGATATTTTATTCCCCACTTTGTCCGCGATATCAGAGAAATCAACATTTACAAAAAAAATGTCTTTCACTTATATTAACTTTAAAATTCTGGAAACTGAAAACCAATATAATCTTCACTTCTCTATTTGTCAACAATTTTTACTCCATCACTCTAAAGCATTCCTTCCTCTTCAAAGCAACCAAATTTATAGGTTTTTATATATGAATATAAAACAAAAACTCATAAAGAATATTCCATAAGACTCATACTTATTTACTTCAAATTGTTCATACAAGGAAATAATGAGGATGAGCTAATTCACTAGCTCGCAGGCTGGCTTGAGTGGAAATCCTCTTCACATCTCGACACAGGTTACTAGCATAATCACCCCTCGTCGTACTACTATCTTTCGTATCTAGAATAAGTCCAATGCACCGAT
Organism: Homalodisca vitripennis; assembly: GCF_021130785.1. Classification (NCBI taxonomy): domain Eukaryota; kingdom Metazoa; phylum Arthropoda; class Insecta; order Hemiptera; family Cicadellidae; genus Homalodisca; species Homalodisca vitripennis. The sequence goes on along the minus strand of NW_025783315.1, from coordinate 22,496 downwards.
TCATCCTCCTATTTGTTCCTTGGACGTCTTGAGCACAAACCCGGGCACTGGTCTCCTTGCTCAGGACCTCGTTTAATAATAAACTACAATAAAGCTATATCCTTAACCACAATTACCTTAAAACAGTCTTCGACCCTAATAGCCTAATAATAATTTAAATATAAACTTAAACTTAAACTTACACTTTTATATCAACGTATATACCAATATATTTGAATAGAGAGTACGGTCTTTGAAAATTTGTTTTGCAATATTAATGCAAAATTTTTATTTTATAACTCAATTCATTATTGCCATTTTCTATGAAAAAGAGACTTCACTTTTGTTAAGCCTACCCACGTGGAAAAGGATTTTACCATCATTAAACTAGATATTATGTATGTATCATATAAGTTTAATGTCACATTTCAATATATCCAGATAGGCAAGATATATTTTGAGCGGCTTATAAGAGAATAGTTTTGCTGATGCCCGGATGTTTTTTTATTTTATACAGAGTGTCTTGTTGCCTATTATATTGCGTACGTGTGGAGTATTTATGTTCATTTTTTATGGGTTAACTATGAATACCATTTCCATATAACACTGGATTTAACTAATTTGTAATATTGTTCTATGTTCTTGAGGTCTTCATTTTTACTGCAATAAATTCAAATGACTTCTCTACTCGGACTCTCCACGCATAACCCTCACTCTTCTTAACTTTGCTCTTGACCTTCCATTCCAGTGAGCGATCCACGGTTCATATAGTTGATGACTGTTTTTATTATTTGTAATAATTGAGAAACATAAGCATCTAAAACCTTTCTAAAAAATACACTATATTTTACCGATGGTAATCAGAAAAATATGAAATAGTTAAAAAAATGACAAAATATGCATTATGAAATATTATAAACAAGTCAATAATGCGTAAATGAACGTATAGAGTAATTATTTCACTAGATAATTGCTTAATACTATACATAGGTTCTAGATGCAATACTGTATGTTTTATTGATATACGCCTGATAATTCATTTTATTATCTATGAATGTTTCTAAAAACGAATGTCTGACTTGTATTTTTTATACGCTTTTGCAATACTGAATGAATTTCCTTAACTAATTGTAGAGTGTCAATAATGAAAACAATAATTAATGATAAAAAGATATTACACTCAACGTTATAAATACCAACTATAATTTAAAACTAAATTAATTAAATTTCTAGATATCTACAGGTATTACTAACACAACTTATATCTTTTACAAAAATAAACTTTGACACGTCTTCGATTGACATTATGCATGAAATGCTACTTCTTGGTATAAATATTATGAATATTATCACCCTGTAACTAATTTTCCCCCACTTATATTCTACAAAGCTCCAATATTTTTCAACACTGGCTCACAAATGTAATAATAACAATTACAAGTTAGCTTATAAAGTTATGATTGAAAACATAATAGAGGTATAAGAATAAACATATTTTCGTTGTATAGTTGAAACAAGTTGTATCGTATTTTTTCATTCAAGTTTTCAGGGAGTAGCAAGAGCAATTTTCTTGATGAAAACAGTAAAAGAGAGGCTTTACCCTTCGTTATGGCGCCGCAAACAAACTCCAACAAAGTTTACTCACTTTCTTCAATAAAAGATGGAATGGCCAATCATTTATTCCATTTACCTTTTTCATTACTGAATAGCATTTTTTGACAAGCTGTGAATTTTTCTCTACATTATTACCATTTCATCTTTGATTCCCACTTTTGTTTAATGTTCCTTAAATATTTTAATTCTCTAAAAGTGATATGATATATACATACAGTGAGGTTTAATATATATATATATATACCTCCGGGTTCGACTCCAGCGGACCAAGTACTTTTTGCGATTCAATGTTTATTGAAATTAAATAAGACTATTGCCATTTATACAGTTTAATGATCGTTTGACAGGTATTTGGTCTTCCGATCATAGGTTAGTTTGCTTATTGAAACGCATATGTGACAGATACGGCCAAATACAAAATAATTGAATCGGAAAAGGTAAGCGCTCTGTGGTGTAATAGTAGCACATTCACCCGGCAAGTGAGAGATCCGGGTTTCGACTCCCGGCGGAGCAAGTACTTTTTGCGATTCAATGTTTATTGAAATTATATATATATATATGTATGTATGTATGTATGTATATGTCCCACAAAGAGGTTTAAATGATTGATTTTATATTGCTTGCACATTTATGCACCGATCATTTTCACCCTCGACAGTTCATTAAATACGTTTTGCGGAATATATTCTGCGGAAGTTTCATCTCTCTAGCAATTGTTGAAACAAAATGGTGGTATTTTGAAAAATTACAATTTAAAAACAGTAATATAGCAGTATTTTTGGTTTTTTAAAATAATTTATTGTCATATCCTAGAGAAATAAAGAATTTCAATAACAAAATTAAAAACATACCCTTTTAAAAACCTTCAATAACATTCCACAATATTTCGAACTGTGATCCATCCGCAGTGACACTGATAACAGCGATTCAATTTTCAAGTATCACAATACTTTCTTTGTAATCGTAAATCTATTACAAAGAAATTCTGCAGTATTCGGAGAAGTTCTCCACTTTAAATGACTTTTTAATTCCCAATTATTATTGAAACTACGAGTATAACCCTGTTCCTTTTAGTAACCCTATACAATGAAATCACACACAGTTAAAACTGGGTGGGGATCGTGGTAGCCTATATAAAAAGTCATATCCACCGGCCTTGAAGGTTGTCATTTAGAAATAGCTTAACATGATTTCCGAAATGAGGAGGAGCACCATCTTGTTGGAAGATTGCCTGATCCATTTCTGGAACCGTAAAATGAGGCAAGACTAGTTCATTAAAAATCTGTTCATATATATTCCTAGTCAGTGTACTGTCTGAAATGTCGGAAGATAGCACCCTATCACAACTCACAGGTGCGCAAACAGTAATTCCATTTGATTTGAGTAGAGTATGTTCATGATTTTCTGAATTACCGATGTTGCAATAATGACAACTATGCCTATTTACAGCACCATTGCGGTGAAAAGTGGACTCGTCCGATAAAAAAATTTGAGTATGTCAATTATGATCTATCTCATGAAACTCAATGATATAATACGAGAACAAAATTCCACTCTCCTGTTCGGATCATTTTCAAGAAGTAAAGTGAAATAGACTAAGCGGCTTTGTAAAATTAAAATCAGTTTTTCTTAATTATTGTCTGTACTAAAGACTTTGGAACACCTGTTTTAAGTTCAAAATTCCTTAGTGATTTCGGTTTACCTGGAGAGCGGAGCATTGATGCTCATATTAGTACTTTTCTTTTCTAGTTTAATCCTCTAAATTAATTATTTACGCCACTTGCAGTTTCTAACAAATTATCTTTCCACTTAGTTATTGTTGGATTGCTAGGTGGTTCAACTCCTGAGTAGGAAATCTGTAATTGTCTAATTGCTTCTGTAATGTTGCAAAAACAACATCCCAAGCAAAAACACATTTTCTTCAAGATTAAAAACCATTTCACGAACTTTAATATCAGTAAAACTGTAATGGAGCATGTTAGGTTATGGTTTTATAGCACAAGCAATATTCTTCAATTAAATAGCTGTTTACAACAATGAGCGTTATTAAACAGCTGTTCTTCAAAACTGCAACGCAGTAAGCAAATCAGGTAATTGGAGAAATGAATTTTTATAGGAAGCGAAATGGTAAAATTTGTAATATGTCTCCATTTTGTTTTTCTTATTGCTAGGAAACTGTAATGTTCACAGAATATTTTTATAACCTAATTTATTAATTGTGTAGAGTTTGAAACTGTTTGGTGCATAAATGGGCAAGTACTATAAAACCAAACGCTTAACCCTCTTCGTTGGACACTCTGTATATATAATAACATAAAAAGATAAATATAGTCCATTTCTTGTTAACTGGGTAATTCAAACTCTTCGTTGCAAATGACCAACTATGAAAACGGTTTACAGTACCACTTATTAAGTTTACCAGAAAATCATACTTTGCAATAACACACAACTCCTAATATCTGATATTCCACAATCTACAATCATTATTACTGAGTGAACGAAAATGTCTTGTTAAAAAGTTTTTACTTCACTGACTAACAAAAAAGAATTAAATATAGTCGAAATGATCAATATTATTACAAAAATTATTATAAGATTAAGTTAAAAGATTTGTATTATAACAAATTGAAAACATTTTACGTGTAGTGTTAATAACAATGAAGACATATTTCGTTTTGCTTTGACCTATGATTATGTGAATATACTTTAATCATAATGAATGATTATAAATTGATCGTCCATGACGTGAGCCCCATTGATCTGCAATGTACAGATTAGAAACATGTTGAATGTACTAATATTCATAATACGAGTTAATTTATATTTAACATTTATTTTTAAGGACGTCATTCATAAAATCAATACATATGAGGAATAGATGCACACCGAATGTAACATTACTAATAACCAAACAAAATAATAACCAAACAATAATTGGTATTGCAGACACATGGTTCGTTATTTAAACGTTAAGACTGTAATTCTCAGAATAGAACACCCACCTTTTAAAAATATTAAAAAAAAACAAATAAAAATATCTAACGAAAAACAATTTTATGTGGTTATTTTGAATATAGTTAATACATTTATGGATCAGATAACAAACCCAACCTGTGCCATCACATAAAACACACCCAAATATACGATATGTCACAAGATAGTATTATACGACTTCCTAATAATTTCATCAATAGGATTGGGTTAACTCCTGCACATTTCATACAGCTCATCCACATATATAAACTTACGTATACGACATTATGATACCGTGTAATATTTGCCAATCATTTAAACAATACAATATAGGCTGGCCCCCGAACACCTCATAAGAACTGCCTGCAGGTCACAGATAATGGCTTGTGTTTCACAAATTGCAGACGAGTCCTCAAGTTTGTTACGCTACGACAGTTAATAACGTGACCGTTTTTATAAAATAAATACGGTAACTCATTACACAAGAACCCTGGAGTATCTGTAATAGTTGTTTAAAAAGGCAAGTAACTTAGCATTAGTATTCTATGTTGGCAACTGCATTACTACTCAATCGACTTATTATGATACCAATATTGTTATTCATGAAACGCTGAATACTCCACAATGAAATCATCTTAAATTATCAGTAATAGCGTTGATTTACTAGGGAAAGCTCATTTGTATTTGCATACATATTTACGAACATGCAAGTTCAAAGTTAGGTGGATCATAAATAGTTTACTAAACTGTGTATCGGATTCGACTGTTTCAGACGTTTTCTCAGTTTATAATAAATTATAAATTGTGTTCTGTGTTGTTTATTCTTCATAAACGTAAATCTTAAGCATAATTTTCTTGATATTCTTTAATAATGACTAAATATTATGATTTAACGTTGAAAGTCTTATTTGATATCATTTTATATGATAATCCCACGAAAGTAATTGTGGTTGGTTGAATTGATTATGAATATAAAATTCCACCCTTAAAATATTGAGTTTTACAAATTTCAGTGGGTGATAGTATTCATTATTTCCTGTAAAATATTTCCAATAAACATAGGTCGAGTAATGTTTCGTTAGATCGCTAGCAGCTATTGGTATTTTTATCAACAAATGTATAATTATATAACTATTTAAACTAATGAACCCTAAATTGGCACATAAGTTTGAATAGATAAGAGAACAATAAATGTTTCTTCAATAGTAAAAAAATTGCATCTTTTGAAAAATATCAAAAGTCAAATAAAAAATTTTTTACAAAAACAAACTATTTGACCAATTTTATTACAATTCCAACGTTACTTCTGTCGAAAACCCGTCACTGCAAAAGCAAACACGTCCAACACGACACGGGAGCAATAACCTATTTGTCTTTTGTATAGTTATCAGCTGTTTTTTAAGTTAAAAAAGTTACAAGACACTAATATTGTTTTTAAACTTTTAATAATAATACCAACGGTACTTTTTCTAACAAAAACCCATTAGCGAGCGCGACCACTTTAAAAACACAATCCAGGAGTGAGAAACATGTCACAGTTCAGAGTTATCAGTTGCTCCTTGCTTGTGCAAGCGTATATTTTTTAAGTGGTACTGTTCGTTTATGCACGATAAAGAAATACAAAATGGCGATAAGCGGATAAAGGACACATTTGTAAACCTAGACGTATGTGAAATATTTTGCTTGAAATGAAATACTATTTCCCACAGATATTTGTGGACACATCTTTTTGAAAACTGTATATATAGTTGGACTGGAAACTGATTAACATTTTTTCCGTTATGAATCAGTACATAAGGGAAATTCCTCGGAGACGAATGTTAATAAAGAGAAGTAAACCCAGTTGGTCTAATTGTCATATAGACACATTTAAAGATGTATTTTAATCTTTTAAATATGCTGAATGAATATTCTATTCCTGTTTGTATCCATTTCTGTCGTTCAAATAGTTTGAATATAAAAACTTAAATGGTAATGCTGAAACCAAAGTTGAATGAGTCGGAGAGCGAGATTGTTTCAGTGAAATAGTACAAAGTACAAATATTAAAGCACTTAAGTTTGTATAACTTATATGATTGGAAAAGTTTCTTAAAATGAAGCCTCTCCCTGCTTCACGTTTGTACCATCAGAATTTTATGATAAATATGCATTCACCCAAACCTGATGAAAGTGATTAAATATCATTCTTAGTATAATTATTTCTCCTTATATCCACTAAGTGTTCAGCTTAGTTATAATTTCAATGAAACGGTATTCAATGTACATTATCAATCTTGACTTCTCATTCCCACAAAACAGGTTTCACTTCACTTCACGGTTTACTCTGTGTAACACAGTTTACCTTGAAAAAAAATTGTATTTTTTGTCTGTTATACTATTTTGTATGCCCATTGTAATGAACACGTTCTGTAGCGTTTTTAAAGCTACATTGATTTATTTTTTTGTAATTAAAACTTAAATTAAATAAAAATTTTGGGATCGAAATATTGGGACTTAATTTTAGATTAGATTGTGAAATGTCAGGGTAAAATCGAACATGTAATCCTTTGGCAAGTTAGCACTGGTAGTTTTAAATTGTTAGGAAGGCAGGTTTACTGCCTTGAATTGATTAGAACTTGTCTTATTGTGAGTATTGTTCTCCTGGTTTGATACAGCTGGACCAATGAGAGAGCTCCACGGATGTCTTGGAAAGGGAAGTATTTAAGCGCCCGCTCATAATTTTCGCCCTTCTTTTGGTTATTTTCGTAAGTAAAGTTAATTGCAATGCGCCGTATTTTCTTAAATTTTTTTTTCCGCGAGTGATTTTGAGGAAAAAATTAAATTCATAGAAACTGATAATATTTAATAGTTAACAATTTTAGTAATACATTGTACTTAATATTCACTAGGATCTTTACTAATCAAAAAATATTTTATATCGTCTTGGATGTATTATTGATGATTTATATATTAATACTCTGGAATATTAAGATCAACAATCCAAGTCGTTATATTGACTGCGCCCACTCTGCTTGAAAGTATCCAGTGAATTTTTTAATCAACTTATACAAACTGTTATAAACTTTGTTAGAAAACTTTGGCAAGAACTTGTGTTGTCTAGTTAAGTTGTGATAGTTAAGTTAAATTTATTTAACCTAAAATGGCTCTCAAAGTGGACTTTTTAAGTAAGGACGAATTAATTTATGAACTGTGGTTCCGTGGTGTGGAAAAAATTACTGATAACACTGTAGATAAACTTTAAGAAAATTCTTTTGAGTAAACATACCAACTGGCGAGACCGTGGTGAGCTGCATGCAGGCATTTCGGCACATCAACTACAGGAACTCTACATGGATGTGTTTGGACCTCTGCCTAGAACTTCAAGACGGGATGAATTCGTCCTAATCATGGTGGACGACTTCACAAGGTGCAATTGGGTCGTGCCTCTCAGGAAAGTGAATTCAGGTATGGTGTTGTAAACTTTAGAGAGTAATATTTTTAAAAACTTTGGTTTGCCGGAAATTATTGTGAGCGACAACGCTACTCACTTCACCAGCGAGGAGTTAAGAGCAAATCTTTTCAAATGGGGTGTGAAATTAATCACTACAATCCCGTACAACCCCCAGGGTAACAAATCTGAAAGATATTTAAGAAACTTAAATTCAATTTTGACTTGCTTGTATAGTGATTGCTAAAGGAACTGGTACTCTGATTTAAGTAAAATTCAACAAGCAGTTAACTCGTGTGTGAATGACAGTACTGGGTATAGCGCATATTCTTTAATGTTTAATTTTAAACCTAACAATGAGTTGGATTTAAAGTGGAAACTTGAAATCAATTTTTGAAAATTTAGTGCCAAAGGAAAAAATGTCAAAAATATGCGGAGGCGTTGGAAAATTTAAATAAACAGTTTATTAAAAATTCGAAGTTAAGGCCCTATAATAGAAACCACCGAAAGTTTAAAATTAATGATGAAGTGTTTTGTAAAATACCTGGACACGGAAATAAATTGGATAGGAAATTTGACGGACCATACAAGATTGTGATTATTATCTCAGAGAACAGTTATTATAATACAGCACACCAAGGACTTAAAAATTTTGAAAAGAGTGCATTTACAAGATTTGAGACCCGCTTAAGTGAAATTTTATTGGAAACACTTGGACAGTTAAGAACAATTGGACAATTTTTTCTTTCAGCATAAAATTAAGAAAAAAAATCCCCATATTAAAATGTCATAATTGAGTAACCATAGGCCAAGTCAAGGTTTTGTGTTTTCTTTCAGGTATTAAAAGAAAAAGGGGATTTTTATGACATATAAATAAATATTTACATGAAGAGGATAATTTACATGGCCTCAGGACTTTAAAATTAAGAAATGTAGTATTTAATAGTAGTGTCTACAACCATTATACTGTCTGATATTAGTATAAAGACATTATATTATTGATGTACTAACATTCCTTCTTGTGTGTCCAATTTCATGTTGTTATTTGTTTATAGTGAATGAATGAGAGAAAGAAATTCAGGTCAACCCCCCCCCCCTTGTAATCCAATGTAAATAACGTGTTAGTAATTTAAAAAAGGGTCTTAAATATTCTAATAAAGTTTATGAAGGAAAGAATGAGCAATCTTTGAGTTGGATAAAAATTAAAATTTTTTGAAAACGAAACGAGACAAGCTCTGAAATTCCAACATAAATGGTGACAAAGGGGACTTATGTCATTGTAAGAGAGAATGTTCTGTTTATATGTGAAATGCTGTGGAGGTGAGAAACGGAACAGCACTGACACTCCACTAACACTGGTCACACGCTGCGGACCACGCGCGCGGCCCACCGGCGGTTCCAACAACGGGGATGGTGACCTACACTACACGACGGATCCAAGGGACGATACATACGACCGTGAAGACGAGCACTCACTGACTGAGGGAGCTGCTGTCCATACCTAGACGTCGACAGGAGGAGACCGGAAAGGACAAAATTCCTTGGACTGGAAAAGACTGACCTGTTGTAGATAGTAAAATTAGAATTGTGAGGGGCTTCGCTATCTCGAGTTATTGACCTACATTCCTTTTATAACGGTCAATCTCTATTTGTTTAACTGTTCTGTCTATTCTAAAAACATTGGTGGGTAACTAAATGATGTACGTTTTAAAAACATTTTTTTAAATTGCTAATTGGTGTTAAATTTTTTTTTATCAACTTCAGGGCCGTATTTAGAAGTAAAGGAGGGGGAGTAATGTAGCGTATTTAAAGCTACATTCATTTATTTTTTGTAATTAAAACTTAAATTAAATAAAAATTTTGGGATCGAAATATTGGGACTTAATTTTAGATTAGATTGTGAAATATCAGGGTAAAATCGAACATGTAATCCTTTGGCAAGTTGGCACTGGTAGTTTTAAATTGTTAGGAAGGCAGGTTGACTGCCTTGAATTGATTAGAACTTGTCTTATTGTGAGTATTGTTCTCCTGGTTTGATACAGCTGGACCAATGAGAGAGCTCCACGGATGTCTTGGAAAGGGAAGTATTTAAGCGCCCGCTCATAATTTTCGCCCTTCTTTTGGTTATTTTCGTGAGTAAAGTTAATTGCAATGCGCCGTATTTCTTAAATTTTTTTTCCGCGAGTGATTTTGAGGAAAAAATTAAATTCATAGAAACTACAGAGCAATCTGAATAACTTATTCTCGAAGAAACAATAGAGCATAATATAATCATACAAGTTACATTTGGTTCATGCTTGCAAGAGAAGTGAATTAAAATTGAAACTTTGTTAATAACTGTAATTGAGATTTGAAAAAGTAGTAATTTATTAATATTTAACTGGAACTGTTTATTGTGAATTATTAATTAAAAATTAATCGAACTTTATAATTGTTAGAGAGAGAGTTGTAATCTGAATTGCAGAGACTTGAAAGTTAAGGTTCAAATAGTGTAAAGAGAAGTTGAAATTTTATTTAGTATTTTGAGTGAACTTAGAAGTGAACATTTTTATTTTAATTATTTCCCAAGTGGTATTTCATTTTATTTTAAAACTTTATTATTTTATTTTAGAATAGAGCTCTGATTTTTAGTTTGATAATTTGTTTAATATTTTTTATTTCTTGCCAAAGGAATTTTTAAATTTACTAAAAGGTTTGTCAATTCTTTTGTGGAAAATAGAGTGATACAAATTCTGAAACTTTGAACTTATTAATTTGCCAGTTAAAAATAAATCCATTGTTTTCATTTAGAACTGTGATTTTTATTTTAGACAAACCAGATAATATTTAATAGTTAACAATTTTAGTAATACATTGTACTTAATATTCACTAGGATCTTTACTAATCAAAAAATATTTTATATCGTCTTGGATGTATTATTGATGATTTATATATTAATACTCTGGAATATTAAGATCAACAATCCAAGTCGTTATACGTTCTTACTGCGCTTGTTTTTTATTTTGAATATTAATAATCATTATCGCGTGGAAATTTTAACAATTGCATGGCAGTAAAGAAGATGTTTGTTAACATAAAAACGTACAATAAATTCTTATTGTATATAAGAACTGTAACGAGGGGTTTTACCTTGATAAAGTTTTTAAAATTTTCAGAATTTTCACCCTTGTATCTCATGCACAAATTACGTCTTTAAAACCAAGGTATGTCAACCTCTCGAACAAGGTACATTCTAATGAAACTTAGTGGATTTAGTTACTTTCAGAAGAACGTCGTCTACCATTACCGCGTGTTCTTCCTCTCGTTACTGCAAAAGTTAATGATGATTGAATCTGGACAGTTAGTTTTAATTGATTGTAGAGAAAATTTAACCTGTGAGAATAATCAGCGTTATGTTATAGTAGTGCCAACCCGTATTGTATATCCTTCTATGACTGGAAATAATACAGTACTATATTTGTTGTAGAAGGTACGTCTACACAGTCATAGTTAACTTACTTTAATTTAGGATAGATCGCTATTTTAGTAGAATTGATTCATTTATAGAATTATAGTTTTATATAAAGATAAATAAATGATAAAATAAAAATAATGTAATAGATAGATATATCAACCATTCATTATACAACGCTTGTTAAGCCCATTACTATGTCACTCATTATGCAAAACTAATTCAATACATCTCCCAGAGCTTAAGTTCTATTCAGGTAATTTACCAAGTAAAAATAAGAGACAAAGGCACAAGGTTACTCCTAATGTTTTTCTGGGTGAGGAAATGAAGTCATGATGTAAATTGAGCTCCATGCCACTTTTCTCAGTTACTTTCTATTTGCTTATAATCTGGAATACTTGAAGGTACTGCTTGATAACTAGCAGGAATTATAAGCAATAAATGTTACGTTTATTGTAGATCATAGTAATGAACAAAGAGATTATTTGCTTAGTAAAATAATAAAGTAGTGTAAACATCAGTTTAACAAAGACAATAAAGGGACTGTTAAAGCTTTACACTAGGGCCGGATGTATGGTGATCACCTCCAGATTATATTGCCAGTAGATTTGGAACTAACTACGTTAAAAAACATAGGTTTTACTTTTTGTAACATGTTGAACCTTAAGTGATAAATTTATAAGTATGTACTGTTATTATTTATTCGTAGCTTAACGCATTTCACGTTTATCACAGATTTAGTTGCTTTAGTTCTTTGTGTTTCTGAACCATACTATGTCTGATCGTTGATTTACTTAGTTATCTATTTGCTGTTATTGCTTATTAAAGTTTGAAACATAGACCACATAGAGCTTACACATAACATATGTTGTTCTGATTCGTAGCCTATGGATGTCAGAACGCTTTTGTTTATTTATTAAAGATTGTAGTGGTGTGTTAGGTGAACTTTCCACTGAGGAAGGGGTCTAATTGCAGATATCGAAACGTAGTGTTATTGACCTCTTAACTAGCTACTCACACACAGTTATGACTGAAAATGCCTTTCCAGAGGAGAACTGGTCCTGAGAACCGTGTCTAGCCTTGGTTGCTCAATAGTTTGAGGAACCATACATACCAGGGTCATTAATTTGTTGCGTCTGCCACTTTTATTTTGTTGGCTGGTGGACAGGCTGGTCTTATTGTCTGCGAAGTCTAGTTTTTGAAAACATTTCTCTCTGCTTCTTTTAGAATTACCTGTTTCTACTTGATTTTTTCTAGGATTGCTAGTTTTCCTGATAAGCGTTACTAGCTGTCTGTCTACTACAGACTTCCATCGGATGTAGACGTTATGGCCAGCAGTGGACGGAGATGTTTAAATCATCTAAGCTGGGAGCCCGCTCCCTGGACGAACCGGAACGGTGTCAGTGATCCTTAATATCGTTGCCTGCCGTCCTAAAAGATCCATGAACCTCTCAATTTAGTTTAAATAGAGCCTAGTCCTTCTAAATTCAGTGTATGCAACACTTCATTTATTGAACTTCATCATAAAGATTTCATCACAAATTCATATGATTTCCTTTAAATAACATGATACTGACTTGAGCCTGCCACTCTAGTTATTATAGTGTACAACAAGATACGGCTGAAAAAAATTTGCCGATTAAAAGTACAGAATTTAGAAAATTACAGGACGAAGATCATATTGTTTTATTGAGTAAGCAACTTTTGTACTAACATTACTCCATATTATATTTCTTGAATCGTAAAAAATTATTGCACCTTCTAATGGTTTTACCTAAGGTTTCGAATGATTTAAATGGTTGAGATTGATGTATCGTTTGCTTGACGAGATTTCTTACAAACGAAACATATAGAGTTTTTAAATAGTTTATTTGGTTACCGTTAAAGTAAGAGGGTTTCATTCCCTTACAATCGAACATCCTATTACGAGGGCAGTTTCGATTTTTCTTACCAATACTGTAACATCACCAAATTTTTCAATTAAGGTGGTTGAAAAAGCTTCTCAGTTAAAAATAACAGGAAGTCTAAAGTTATTAAAACCAAATCGTAGTCTCGAATGCTAGAACACAAGTAAGATTAATAGCTGTAGGCTGTATTCTTTGTGACTCAGAGAACAATGTCTGTAATTAATCCGTTTGCCCATGATGAATTACGAATTACTGCTGTTCTCTAGAAATATAATTTAGGAAATATCGTTAATATATTTACCCCATAAATTCTGTCTTAATATATTACGACAGAATTTACGAAAATATAAATAGTCGATGTTCAACAAAATCTAACAAATTAATATATTTCGGCTTTAGAATTATGTGATAACATGATATTTCCTATGAAATTTATAAACATCATACTATTTTAACTTAAAATTATATTCTAGAGAAATAAAATACAATGGCTAAGTGCTGTGGGACGCTTAGTGCTCTTTTTACAAAAAAATAATGCTAAAAATATTATTTTAAATTACACTCTGCGTATTGTATTTGAAAACTATATTCCTCCTGATTAACACTATAATCGAGCAAAATGTTTTTTTTAGTAAGCTTTAGCTCTATGGGCATTTGTACCATTTAAACTCATAATATAACCTCTAATAATATTTTTAAAATTTTTAATACATGACACGGTACATTTTTAAAACACGGTAATACATGATTGTTAATGATATGTCCGTTCTCTGCTCAATCAAAACAAATAGTTTTACAACAACGCTAATACCACTTAATCTTTGCTGATATTTGGTTTAGCACTGTTATTTAATCAAATGCCATAAAAAATCTAGAAGTAATTAATTTCTTTTTAAAATAAAATATTCTAAAATTTAGAATTTTATGAAAATAACTTTTTCATTTCCTTGACAATTATAAGTGAAACAATATAAATGAGGATACTACACGTATATTCCAATTATTCGTTAGTAAATATAACATTTAAATATATTGTTTTAATGGAAATTAGACTACTCTAACAATCATTAGATATTATCTAATTAACTAATCATGCATTCTAAATTGTATTTCAGAATCGTTATCGGTAGCAATGCATAGCTTTGAAGGAAATGAGGAAATGCTGCTTCAGATAAATTACGACTTAGTTGTTGAATTTTTATGTAACTACAAAGAATATGATTCGGAGATCTATAAACTGTAAGATTGCATCAAATTTGCACTCAGAATTATCTACACTAGTTTTAATAATTACTACTTCTTCACAGTCAGTTTCTCATCAGTGAAGACTTAAAGTATATAGGGTTAGTAAGTTGAGATTGATATTGTAAGTAACATATCCCTCACGACACGGAGAAGATGTACTATAGAGGTAAATACTCAGATATAATTAAAACATAGCTGTTTTTCAAGTTTTATTTAAAGATTGAAATTTTTTACTTAAATTATTAAAGTGCCTTTACTCTTCCAAAATTATGAATTAAGCGTCAGATAACCCTAGGTTACGAAGTTCTTCACGGCTCGTGGGCCTATTTTTAGTACCAACTAACTTCAATATTTGGATTCTATTAATGTTCGATTGGTTTTACTAACTACAATGTATTAAATTTATGACTTATTTATTACATCATAAACTATTATTTAACGTATAATTAAATATATTAAAACACCACAAAAATCACATATATTATCTCAAAAATGTTTGAACTCTCACACATTTTTATATATAAAATACAGATTGTACTTCAGTGTTAATTGTCATACAATAACACAAGCCAAAATCCATAATGAGGGCATTGTGGTATTGTCATTACGAGGCAGATGACAGATTATTAATATTGTTTACTATATCTACTTGTAACCTATATAGAAATTTAAATTTCCAAAAATAAAAACTAATATTGCAAACATTATTTTGCTTGGTAATTAGTCAATGATGTCTACATAAATGTTTGTTAAAGGAATTTAATCACGGGTTGTTATTTTCTGAGGATTTTGAATAACAGGTTATACTATGCCTTACAGCACATCAAGTTTGAGAGAGGTATTTCAGTGGGATTACGAGAAAATAACTTAATTTTGAAATGTTTAAAGAAGGATTATGTTGTTATTAACCAGAAACAAGTTGTATAAAGCACTGGCATATTATGTAAGTATAATACATATACTTAATTAAAATACATATATCACAATGACACACATATATATATATATATATTCAATTTACAATACACATGTATTGAAATCAAGATTATATTATGAAAGTAATGGCTGTAATTATCTGAGGAGATTTCTATGTTTCCTATGTTCTGAAACATCACTATTCACATTTATGAATCGGAATATGTCCTCGGTTCTAGCCTTGGTTGCTCAATAGTTTGAGGAACCATACATACCAGGGTCATTAATTTGTTGCGTCTGCCACTTTTATTTTGTTGGCTGGTGGACAGGCTGGTCTTATTGTCTGCGAAGTCTAGTTTTTGAAACATTTCTCTCTGCTTCTTTTAGAATTACCTGTTTCTACTTGATTTTTTCTAGGATTGCTAGTTTTCCTGATAAGCGTTACTAGCTGTCTGTCTACTACAGACTTCCATCGGATGTAGACGTATGGCCAGCAGTGGACGGAGATGTTTAAATCATCTAAGCTGGGAGCCCGCTCCCTGGACGAACCGGAACGGTGTCAGTGATCCTTAATATCGTTGCCTGCCGTCCTAAAAGATCCATGAACCTCTCAATTTAGTTTAAATAGAGCCTAGTCCTTCTAAATTCAGTGTATGCAACACTTCATTTATTGAACTTCATTCATAAAGATTTCATCACAAATTCATATGATTTCCTTTAAATAACATGATACTGACTTGAGCCTGCCACTCTAGTTATTATAGTGTACAACAAGATACGGCTGAAAAAATTTGCCGATTAAAAGTACAGAATTTAGAAAATTACAGGACGAAGATCATATTGTTTTATTGAGTAAGCAACTTTTGTACTAACATTACTCCATATTATATTTCTTGAATCGTAAAAAATTATTGCACCTTCTAATGGTTTTACCTAAGGTTTCGAATGATTTAAATGGTTGAGATTGATGTATCGTTTGCTTGACGAGATTTCTACAAACGAAACATATAGAGTTTTTAAATAGTTTATTTGGTTACCGTTAAAGTAAGAGGGTTTTCATTCCCTTACAATCGAACATCCTATTACGAGGGCAGTTTCGATTTTTCTTACCAATACTGTAACATCACCAAATTTTTCAATTAAGGTGGTTGAAAAAGCTTCTCAGTTAAAAATAACAGGAAGTCTAAAGTTATTAAAACCAAATCGTAGTCTCGAATGCTAGAACACAAGTAAGATTAATAGCTGTAGGCTGTATTCTTTGTGACTCAGAGAAACAATGTCTGTAATTAATCCGTTTGCCCATGATGAATTACGAATTACTGCTGTTCTCTAGAAATATAATTTAGGAAATATCGTTAATATATTACCCCATAAATTCTGTCTTAATATATTACGACAGAATTTACGAAAATATAAATAGTCGATGTTCAACAAAATCTAACAAATTAATATATTTCGGCTTTAGAATTATGTGATAACATGATATTTCCTATGAAATTTATAAACATCATACTATTTTAACTTAAAATTATATTCTAGAGAAATAAAATACAATGGCTAAGTGCTGTGGGACGCTTAGTGCTCTTTTTACAAAAAAATAATGCTAAAAATATTATTTTAAATTACACTCTGCGTATTGTATTTGAAAACTATATTCCTCCTGATTAACACTATAATCGAGCAAAATGTTTTTTTTAGTAAGCTTTAGCTCTATGGGCATTGTACCATTTAAACTCATAATATAACCTCTAATAATATTTTTAAAATTTTTAATACATGACACGGTACATTTTTAAAACACGGTAATACATGATTGTTAATGATATGTCCGTTCTCTGCTCAATCAAAACAAATAGTTTTACAACAACGCTAATACCACTTAATCTTTGCTGATATTTGGTTTAGCACTGTTATTTAATCAAATGCCATAAAAAAATCTAGAAGTAATTAATTTCTTTTTAAAATAAAATATTCTAAAATTTAGAATTTTATGAAAATAACTTTTTCATTTCCTTGACAATTATAAGTGAAACAATATAAATGAGGATACTACACGTATATTCCAATTATTCGTTAGTAAATATAACATTTAAATATATTGTTTTAATGGAAATTAGACTACTCTAACAATCATTAGATATTATCTAATTAACTAATCATGCATTCTAAATTGTATTTCAGAATCGTTATCGGTAGCAATGCATTAGCTTTGAAGGAAATGAGGAAATGCTGCTTTCAGATAAATTACGACTTAGTTGTTGAATTTTTATGTAACTACAAAGAATATGATTTCGGAGATCTATAAACTGTAAGATTGCATCAAATTTGCCACTCAGAATTATCTACACTAGTTTTAAATAATTACTACTTCTTCACAGTCAGTTTCTCATCAGTGAAGACTTAAAGTATATAGGGTTAGTAAGTTGAGATTGATATTGTAAGTAACATATCCCTCACGACACGGAGAAGATGTACTATAGAGGTAAATACTCAGATATAATTAAAACATAGCTGTTTTTCAAGTCAAGTTTTATTTAAAGATTGAAATTTTTTTACTTAAATTATTAAAGTGCCTTTACTCTTCCAAAATTATGAATTAAGCGTCAGATAACCCTAGGTTACGAAGTTCTTCACGGCTCGTGGGCCTATTTTTTAGTACCAACTAACTTCAATATTTGGATTCTATTAATGTTCGATTGGTTTTACTAACTACAATGTATTAAATTTTATGACTTATTTATTACATCATAAACTATTTATTTAACGTATAATTAAATATATTAAAACACCACAAAAAATCACATATATTATCTCAAAAATGTTTGAACTCTCACACATTTTTATATATAAAATACAGATTGTACTTCAGTGTTAATTGTCATACAATAACACAAGCCAAAATCCATAATGAGGGCATTGTGGTATTGTCATTACGAGGCAGATGACAGATTATTAATATTGTTTACTATATCTACTTGTAACCTATATAGAAATTTAAAATTTCCAAAAATAAAAAACTAATATTGAAAACATTATTTTTGCTTGGTAATTAGTCAATGATGTCTACATAAATGTTTGTTAAAGGAATTTAATCACGGGTTGTTATTTTCTGAGGATTTTGAATAACAGGTTATACTATGCCTTACAGCACCATCAAGTTTGAGAGAGGTATTTCAGTGGGATTACGAGAAAAATAACTTAATTTTGAAATGTTTTAAAGAAGGGATTATGTTGTTTATTAACCAGAAACAAGTTGTATAAAGCACTGGCATATTATGTAAGTATAATACATATACTTAATTAAAATACATATATCACAATGACACAACATATTATATATATATATATTCAATTTACAATTACACATGTATTGAAATCAAGATTATATTATGAAAGTAATGGCTGTAATTATCTGAGGAGATTTCTATGTTCCTATGTTCTGAAACATCACTATTCACATTTATGAATCGGAATATGTCCTCGGTTCTAGCCTTGGTTGCTCAATAGTTTGAGGAACCATACATACCAGGGTCATTAATTTGTTGCGTCTGCCACTTTTATTTTGTTGGCTGGTGGACAGGCTGGTCTTATTGTCTGCGAAGTCTAGTTTTTGAAACATTTCTCTCTGCTTCTTTTAGAATTACCTGTTTCTACTTGATTTTTTTCTAGGATTGCTAGTTTTCCTGATAAGCGTTACTAGCTGTCTGTCTACTACAGACTTCCATCGGATGTAGACGTATGGCCAGCAGTGGACGGAGATGTTTAAATCATCTAAGCTGGGAGCCCGCTCCCTGGACGAACCGGAAACGGTGTCAGTGATCCTTAATATCGTTGCCTTGCCGTCCTAAAAGATCCATGAACCTCTCAATTTAGTTTAAATAGAGCCTAGTCCTTCTAAATTCAGTGTATGCAACCACTTCATTTATTGAACTTCATCATAAAGATTTCATCACAAATTCATATGATTTCCTTTAAATAACATGATACTGACTTGAGCCTGCCACTCTAGTTATTATAGTGTAACAACAAGATACGGCTGGAAAAAATTTGCCGATTAAATGTACAGAATTTAGAAAATTACAGGTACGAAGATCATATTGTTTTATTGAGTAAAGCAACTTTTGTACTAACATTACTCCATATTATATTTCTTGAATCGTTTAAAAAAATTATTGCACCTTCTAATGGTTTTACCTAAGGTTTCGAATGATTTAATTGGTTGAGATTGAATTGTATCGTTTGCTTGACGAGATTTCTACAAACGAAACATATAGAGTTTTTAAATAGTTTATTTGGGTTTACCGTTAAAGTAAGAGGGTTTCATTCCCTTACAATCGAACATCCTATTACGAGGGCAGTTTCGATTTTTCTTATCCTAATACTGTAACATCACCAAATTTTTCAATTAAGGTGGTTGAAAAAAGCTTCTCAGTTAAAAATAACAGGAAGTCTAAAGTTATTTAAAACCAAATCGTAGTCTCGAATGCATAGATAGAAACACAAGTTAAGATTAATAGCTCTGTAGGCTGTATTCTTTGTGGACTCAATGAGAAACAATGGTCTGTAAATTAATCCGTTTGCCCATTGGATGAATTACGAAATTACTGTTCTACTGTTCTCTAGGAAATATAATTTAGGAAATATCGTTAATATAGTTACCCATAAATTCTGTCTTAATATATTACGACCAGAATTTACGGAAAATATAAATAGTCGATTGTTTCAACAAAATCTAACAAATTAATATATTTCGGCTTTTTAAGAATTATGTGATAACATGATAATTTCCTATGAATATGTATAAACATCATACTATTTTAACTTAAAATTATGATTCTAGAGTAAATCAAAATACAATGGCTAAGGTGCTGTGGGACGCTTAGTGCTCTTTTTACGAAAAAAATAATGCTAAAATAAAATATTTTTTTTAAATAACTACACTCTGCGTATTGTATTTGAAAACTATATTCCTTCTCTGATTAACACTATAATCGAGCAAAATGTTTTTTTTTTAGTTAAGCTTTAGCTTCTATGGGGCATCTGTACCATTTAATACTCTTTAATATATATACCTCTACATAATATTTTTAAAAATTTTTATTTTTAATACATGCGGACACGCGTTACATTTTTAAAAACACTTTGGCCGTAATACATGATTGTTATATGATTATGTCCGTTCTCTGCTCGCAATCAAAACAAATAGTTTTTACAACAACGCTAAGTTACCACTTAATCTTTGCTGATATTTGGTTTTAGCGCCACTGTTATTTAATTCAAATTGCCATAAAAAAATCTAGGAAAGTAATTATAATTTCTTTTTAAAATAAAATCATTCTAAAAATTTTAGAACATTTCTATGAAAAACTAAACTATTTTCATTTCCGTTGACAATTATAAGTTTAAAAACAATATAAAATGAGGGTGATAACTACACTCGTATATTCCCAATATATTCGTTAGTAAATATAAACATTTTTTAAAATATATTGTTATTAATGGGAAAAATTAGGACTTACTCTAGACAAATCTTTAGATATTAATCTAATTAAACCTAAATCATGCATTCTAAATTGTATTCTCAGAAATCGTTTATCGGGTAGCAAATGCATTATGCTTTGAAGGAA
The DNA here is from genome assembly GCF_021130785.1 of Homalodisca vitripennis. Taxonomy (NCBI): domain Eukaryota; kingdom Metazoa; phylum Arthropoda; class Insecta; order Hemiptera; family Cicadellidae; genus Homalodisca; species Homalodisca vitripennis. Next base: position 1,357 of record NW_025783315.1, on the reverse strand, counting down.
ATGGAGGAAATGAAAGCTGCATTCTAGATAAAATTACGACCTTAGTTGTTGAATTTTTATGTAACTACAAATGAATATGATTCGCGAGATCTATAAACTGTAAGATTGCTATCCCAAATTTGCACTCAGAATTCATCTACACTAGTTTTAATAATTACTACTTTCTTCACACGTCCAAGTTTCTCGATCAAGTGCCCCAAGGACTTGAAAGTTAATATAGGGTTATAGTAAGTTGAGATTGATATTGTAAGTAAACATATCCCTCCTACGACACGGAGGAAAGACTGTTATACTATAGAGGTAAATACTCAGATGTATAATTAAAAACATAGCTGTTTTTTCAAGTTTTATTTAAAAGATTGAAATTTTTTACTTAAATTTATTACAGTGCCTTTACTCTTTCCAAAAATTATGAATTTAAGCGTTCAGATTAAACCCTAGGTTACGAAGTTCTTCACGGCTCGGTGGGGCCTATTTTTTAGTACCAACTAACTTCAATATTTGGATTCTATCTACATGTTCGATTGGTTTTGTACTAACTACGCAATGTATTAATATTTCATGACATTATTTATTACATCGATAAAACTATTATCTTAACGATATAATTTAAATATATTATAAACACCACAAAAATCACATAGTATTATCTCATAAATATGTCTTGAACTCTCACACATTTTTATATATATAAAAATACAGATTGTACTTTCAGATGTTAAATTGTCATACAATAACACAAGCCAAAAATCCAATATAATGAGGGCATTGTGGTCATTGTCCAATTTTTTTTTTTACCGGGAGGGGTGGGGGCAGATACGACAGGTATTATTAATATTGTTTACTAATATCTACTTGTAACCGTATATAGAAATTTAAATTTTCCAAAAAATATAAAACTAATATTGCAAACATTATTTTTTTTTTTTGTTTTTTTTGCTTGGTTAATTAGTCAATAGATGTCTACATAAAATGTTTTGTTAAAGGAATTTAATTCACGGTGTTGTTATTTTCTGAGGATTCTTGAATAACAGGTGTATTACTATGCTCTTACAGCACATCATAGTTTGACGAGAGGTTATTTCAGTGGGGCATTACCGAGAAAGAATAACTTAATTTTGAAATGTTTAAAGAAGGGATTATGTTGTTAGTTACCAACAGAAACATACGTTGTATAAAGCACAGGCATATTATGTAATGTATAATACATATACTTAATTAAAAATACATATATCACAATGATCACACATATTATATATATATATATTATATATAATTCAATTTACAATACACATTGTATTGAAATCAAGGATTATATTATGAAAGTAATGGGCTATGTAATTATCTGAGGAGATTT